>NW_013651718.1:6822-21699 GCF_000499385.1 Eimeria necatrix | reverse complement strand
CTTCAGCACGCGGGCCCGCGGCCAAAAAGTGTCTCCTTCAAACCCTAATTGTCTCCTTTTGTTGGACCCCCACCCCACAACTTCTCCGCTGCTGCAGCAGCACAAAAAGTGCTGCTGCCCCGCAGCAGCAGCAGCAACAGCAGCAGCAGCAAGTCCTTCCACGGGCCGCAGCTGCAGCAGCGGCCCCCCTGCTGCAGCAGCAGCAGCAGCAGCAGCTGCTGCTGCTGCTGCGCTCAGGGGGGCCCCCAACGGGGGGCCCCCCCCGGGGGGGCCCCCGGGGGGCCCCCGGGGGGGCCCCCCGGACCCGCTGGTGCTCTCGGGGTCCTTAAGGAGACACAAAAGCAGCAGCAAAAGAATTAAAATGAATTAAAATAATTAAAATTAATTTAATTTATTTAATTAATTTAATTAAATTAATTTATTAAATTAATTTATTTAATTTATTTAATTAAATTAATTTAAAGAGATAAAGGGGAAAGTGGGGACTCACTGGGGGGCCCCATATTACGACGCCAGATTTTGTTGCGGATTGCCCCATTGGCTGCTGCTGCTGCTGCTGCTGCTGCTGCTGTTGCTGCTGTTTCTGTTGCTGCTGCTGTTGCTGCTGCTGTTTCTGCTGCTGCTGCTTGTAGTTTGCCGCAGCTGCGGCTGCTGCGGTCCGTTTGGTGGCTTCGCTGCTGCTGTTTCTGCTGCTGTTGCTGCTGCCGCTGCTGCTGTTGCTGCTGCTGCTGCTTTTGCTGCTGCTCGGGCTTTTGCTGCTGCTGCTGGGGGCAACTTCGGAGCAGCAGCAGCTGCAGCAGCAATACTTTTGTTTGCAGAATTAATTAATGAAGACAAAAACAACAGTCCGAAAAGTCTTAATTAATTATGGCTGGGGCTGCTGCCGAAGCCAAATGCCTCGTTTTGTGGCTGTCTGCTGCTGCTGCTGCTGCTGCTGCTGCTGCTGCTGCTGCTGCTGCTGCTCACCGCTCTTTGGTTGTTCAGGGAGTAAGGAGGCAAATAATGAGTTAATTGGCAATTATTATTTATTTATTTATTATTTATTATTATTTGTTTATTTATTTGTTTATTTATTTGTTTGGGCTTCTGGGGAGGCGGGAAAGACAGAGGCAGCAGCGGCTGCTGCGAGCGCCCGTCGGCAGCGGCGGGCAGCAGCAGAAAGAGCAAAAAAGGGTCAATTTTATTTCTTTTTCTTCAAAATAAACAAAATAAATAAATAAATAAATAAAATAAATAAATAAATGGAAAAATTAAACCATTTGTAGGCCCGAGAGCGGCGAAAACGCCGCGCCGGCCCAGCGGGAGGCCAGCAGCAGCTCCAATGGTCTTTCCGGACTCTTTGAATTCCTTTTTTGAAGTGCTTCTTCTGAATTTAATTAAATTAATCCTTTTAAAGACAATTCCGCTTCTTTTTGTCAAAAGAAAAGCCACTAATTCGCTCGGCGGCGCTCGCGCAGCAAAAGCTGCAGCAGTGCAAGTTCCCAGGTGTCTGTACACCTCAGGCTGTGCGTACGTACACCTCGAATTCGCAAATTTGCGCAAATTGCCCCAAAATTTGTCGTTTTTGATCCTTTTTCGCGAATTTAAATCAAAACAATTCAAAATGTTTTCTTTTTTGGGCCCTGGGGCTCCGAAAAAGCTCCAAATTTCGAAAAAAAATTCTCAAAAGCATTTTCGCTTGTTTCATTTCACCGCAGGTGTACGTACACGTACGGCCTTTTGAGCGACTTTGCGCGGAGAAATGATCGTTAAATGAATTAAAGTGCATTTTGGGTTTATTTTAAACATTTTTAATCCTTTTTTTAATCTTTTTATCTTTATTTTGAATATTTTTTCGGATATTTGCAGTTATAAACTTGTAAGTGACTTTGCTTTTGAAAGAAGACGAAAAGAAAGGAAAAAAAGACTTTTAAAATGCCCCCCAACTAAATAGATTGCAAAAGTGAATTAATTGGCAAATTTGCATTTAAATTGATTTTGCAAAAAGGGTTTAATTATTTCTTTTTGAAGTAATTGAACTCTTCTTGAAAGGAGAAGGAATAATGAAAGTTGAATTTAAAATAAAAGTTTAAAAACAAATCCGAAAAAACTTTTCATCTTTTAAAGTCCCAAATGTCTCTTTTTGTCTCCTCAGCAGCAACAAAAAGGAGACAGACACCCGAGAGCTCTTTTTGCATTTGCATGCAGACAAATAAATTCATTTAAATTCATTTAAAAGCATATATGTGCATTTAAATGCATTTAAATGCATTTAAATGCATTTAAATGCTTTTAAATTCATTTAAGTCCAATTAAATGCATTTAAATGAATTTAAAAGCATTTAAATGGATTTAAATGCTTTTAAATGCATTTAAATGAATTCAAATGCATTCAAATGCATACAAATGAACTTAGATTCATTTGAATCCATTTAAAGGCATTTAAATGAATTTAAATGCACTTGCATTTATTTAAATGCATTTAAATGAATTTAAATGCATTTACATTCATTTAAATGCATTTAAATGCATTTAAACTCATTTAAACGCATTTAAATGCTTCAAAATTCGTTCAAAAGCAAAGTAAGTTCCTCATTTCCCAAATAACTATTTTCACGTTTTTATTTCAAAAACAAAAACGCGGCCATTTGCAAAAACGAATTTTTTTAATTCACTTTTGCAGAATGGACTTTTCACATTTTTGCAAAGTCTTGGAGCAAATTAAAGACTTTATTCATTTAAAATTAAAGACTTTATTTCATTTAAAATGCCAAATTGCAATTTAAATGAAAATCCCATTTCCAAAAAGTCCACTTCGCATCTTTGCGAGTGCACTGTACATACACCCCAAAAAACGCCCCCGCTCTGCGGTGTCTCGACACCTCGCTTCTTTGCATGCAATTTTCGCAATTTCTTTTTTAATTTTATTTCGCAAATTTAATTCCAAAAGAAGTCCTTTAGCTTTTATTTGTGCCTTTGCAAATCCCAGATAATGGACCCCAAAATGCACATCTCATGCATGCATGCATGCATGCATGCATGCATGCATGCATGCATGCAAAAGTAGGACTGCATGCATGCATGCATGCATGCATGCGAAATAAGGAATTAATTTTTGTGCATTTGCAAAGAAGTAGAAACACAAGTGCGTGAGATTCGGAGCTTGAGTGGGAGAATCTGCAAAAGTGTTTTGGAAATGGAAATGTTCAAATTATTTAAAACTTTTAAAACTTTTAAAACACTTTAAACATCTAAAACATTTAAAACATCTAAAGCATTTTAGACATTTAAAACATCTAAAACATTTAAAACGTTTAAAACATTTAAAACGTCCAAAACATTTAAAACATTTAAAACGTTCAAAGCACTAAGACATCTAAAACGTTTAAAACATTTAAAACATTTAGAACATTTAAAATATTTAAAACATTTAAAAGATTTAAAACATCTAAAACATTTAAAACATTTAAAAAGAATTAAAATTGCAAAAAGACTTTTCGCTTCTGCAGTCTCCTTTAGAGGAAACGCCGTCTGTACACCCGGCAAACAAATGCATGCATTTCCCTCCGTTATTTCCCCATTATTTATTTTTATTTATTTATTTGTTTATTTATTTTATTTATTTATTTATTTATTTTATTTGTTTATTTATTTATTTGTTTTTGAAATAAATCAAATTTATTTCTTTCGAAAAAAACAAACCAACGACGCGTTGCGGCGTACATACACTCCATTTGTTTTGTTTGTTTCTTTTTTGTTTTTCAAAAAACCAAATAATTCATTTTAAAGAATAAAATAAATAAACAAATAAATAAATAAATATTTATTTATTTATTTATTTTATTCTTTTTGTTTTTAATTTGTTTCATCAATCTTGAAATCTTCGAAATCCAGGGCCCTTCATCTTGACGCTTCAGCGGCGAAGGCTGCAGCAAATAAATAAATAAATGAAACAGATTAAAATAAATTAAATAAATCAAATAAATTAAAATAAATGAATTAAATAAAATAAATAAATAATAAAACAATAGAGCATATTTTAATGAATTAACAAATAATAAAAAACCAATTCAAACTATTTCAAACAGTCAGTAGACTCTCATTTGATCAAAAGCAAAACCTCCGCCCCAGCTGCTAGGGTTTAGGGTTTAGGGTTTAGGGTTTAGGGTTTGGGAGAGCGAAGCAGTAGCGAATCAGGGAGCCGATTGCACAAGAGCTCATTAAGAAATGAAAAAAGAAACAATTAACAAAAAGTGAAAAGAAGAAAAAGAAGCAATCGAAAGAAAATAAAAAGAAAAGAATTGATAAAAGAAAAGCGGAAAGAAAAAAAAAGAAAACAGCAGCAAGAATTCAGGTGTACGTACACCCGAAACTCACCGCTGAACTTCAGCACCGCGCGAGACCTCTCAAGGCCTTTTTCTCCCAACGAAAAAGCCCTCACACTTGTGTACTTTACTGAATTAAAAAACAAAATAATCATTTTTTTATTTATTTAATTTGCAAACTACCAGCAGCAGCAGCAGCAGCAGCAAGAGCGATCGCAGCAGCAGCAGCAGCAGCAGCAGCAGCAGCAGCGGGTCCCGCAGGCACAGCAGCAGCAGCAACAAGAACAGCGAGTCTCACAAAAGCAGCAACAGCAGCCGAAACAGCAGCAGCAGCAGCAGCAGCAGCAGCAACAGCAGCAGCAGCAGCAGCAGCAGCAGCAGGAGGGGTTTGAGGTGTCTGTACAGCTGACGTTCTCTTTCTTCGGAGTCCGGATGAATTTTCTTTTTTGCTTTTTTCATTTCTTTTTCCAAAAAAGAAATTATGTCTTGTAAAAAAGCTCTTGTGGGAAAGTCTATTCCAACACTCTGAAAATAAATAAATAAAAACAATTTATTTAATTTATTTATTTATTTATTTTCAGAAATTCATTTCCTATTTTTCATTTATTATTTTTCTAAATTCTGCATTTCTTGTTTTTCATTTTTTGCATACTTTTCATTTATTCTTCCTTTAACTAATTAACTAATTAAATAATTAATTAATTAATCAATTTATTTATCTATTTTCCATTAATAATTAATTAAATAATTAATTAATTAACTAATTAATTAATTAATTAACTTATTTATTTATTTATTTATTTATTTATTTATTTATTTATTTATTTGATTTACAGTTACGGTGATTTCGACGACAAAAACTCCTTCGGTGGTCGTCAGCTCCAGTTGGTCTGCAAAATGAATTTAAATAAAAATTAAATTAAATTAAATTAAATTAAATTAAATTAAATTAAATTAAATTAATTAAATTAATTAAATTTGATTAATTAAATTAAATTAAATTCATTTGATTTGATTGAATTTAAATAAAATTAATTAACTTGAAGTAAAATTAATTAAATTAAACAAATAAAGAATAAAGAGAATAAATAAGTAAATAAACAAATTAATCAATAGATAAAATCATTAATTGATTAATCAACTAATTGATTAATTAATTAATTAAATTAATTAAAAATAAAAACAGATAATTAGATAAATGCAAATAACCAGTAATAAAAAATAAATGAAAACACAATAAATAAAAATCGAATAAATGGATTTAGAAAAACAAATTAAAAAAATAATAAATGAGGAAATAAGAAATTAATTAAAAATCAAAAAGAGACAAATAAAATAACAAAAACAAAAACAAATAAAATTAATTAATAATTTCAAAACTGAATAAACAAATAATAAATGAAAAAATAACAATCAAACAAAATAAAAAAGATAAAAATAATAAAAAGAGGAAATAAAAACAAAATTAAAAAATAAAAAATAAATAAAAATAAAAATAAAAATAAAAATAACAAACCTGAGCCGGGGCCGAACATATTTGTCATTGAAAGTATACACGCATTCAAAAACGCCTTCTCCTGCATGCAAACCCTAACCCCTAAACCCTAAACCCTAAACCCTAAACCCTAAATCCTAAACCCTAAACCCTAAGCCTTAAATCTGACGCACAGCAAAATTAGCAGCAGCAGCAGCAGCAGCGGGAGCAAAATGAGCAGCAGCAGCAGCAGCAACAGAAGCAAAACGAGCAGCAGCAGCAGCAACAGCAGCAAAATGAGCAGCAGCAGCAGCAGCAGCAGCAGCAGCAGCGGCAGCAGCAGCAGCAGCAGCAGCAGCAAAATGGGCTGACGCCTTCTTCTTCAACTTCTGGAAAGAAGTCCGGCCCATTTCCTTTTCTGGAAAGAAAAGAAAAAATTCCTTTCTGCAGAAAATTAAAAAATTAAACAGATTATTATTTAATTAATTTAATTAATTAATTAAATTAATTAAATTAATTAATTAAACTAATTAATTAATTAATTAATTGATATAATTAATTAATTTAATTAATTAATTTAATTTAATTAATTTAATTAATTAATTAATTACCTTTTTTGGCTTAGGGACTCCTTTTAAAGTTCGAAGATTCCATTCTGCTTTTGCCATTTGCAAAATGGCAAAAAGAAGAAAAAACAAAAAGTGCCAAAAGAGGCATTTGCTGCCTCTCAGCTTCATTTTGCTGCTGCTGCTGCTGCTGCTGCTGCTGCTGCTGCTGCTGCTGCTGCTGCTGCTCCTGCTGCTGCTGCTGCTGCTGCTGGGGTTCCTGTAATGCCTCTGTGAGATATGGAGAAGTTTGAACTCCGAAAAGAAATTGAACTCAAAAAAAATTGAAACGAAAAACAAATTAAATCCCTAAAGGTCCAAATGACCTGCAGACTGCAGCAGCAGCAGCAGCAGCAGCAGCAGCAGCTGCAGCAGCAGCAGCAGCAGCAGCAGTCTGGGGCCCAAATGGCCCGAATAAGCAGCAAATTAAGCAGAAGTGGAGTTCAAAGACAAGCTGGGTCTGGGAAAAGCCATTTGGAGTTTGAGGGAGCAGCAGGAGGCCCCAAAGAGCTCCAAGTTGGGAAAAAAGAAACAAAAAAAAGAAAAATAAATCAAATTAATAAAAGAAATTCAAATTTATTTCTTTTTAATTCAACAAAGATTCCATTTCTCCGTTTTTAAGCAAAGAAACGCGCGGGCGACTCCGCGGCTCCGGGGCCCCCGGCCCCGAGCGGACGGAATCCGCGACAAATTCCTTGACTTTTTTCCTTTTTTTTTAAATTTAACTTTTTATTTGAAAAGCATTTCATAAATTAATTCTAAAATTTATTATTTGAAGTTTATTTGGCCTTTTTTTCGGCGCTTTCGGGCGCGCGGAGCGCGCTGGGAGTCTGGGGTGTACGTACACCCGGGAACGTGGCTGAAGTGATCTTTGAAATTTCGCACAAGTTGGCCATTTTTGATTCATTTTAATTCTTTTTGAGCTTTTTTCTTTTCAATTATCATTTCTGTCTTTGTTTTTGACTTTTTGGGTGCTCAAACGCCGCAAATGCACCAAGTTTTCCTCTTTCTTTCCGGAAATTCCCAAATTCAAAACTCGCGAGTCTACACATTTGCCATTTCAAGACCGAAAGCATTCTTTTACTTTTTCCCTTCTCTCCCTGCAGTATAGAGTTCAGTTTTGCTTTCGATTGAAGTACAATGAGCCAAAAAAAAGAAAAAACGAAACAAAGCTAAACCCTAAACCCTAAACCCTAAACCCTAAACCCTCAAGTTGGAAATTTTAAGCCGTTTTCTGCTGTCTCTGCAGACACCTGAACGGCCCTCAGCTGAGGTGTACGTACACCCCGGCTTGTGTTCACTTTTTACTTTAAATTAAATCCAAATTTATTCCATTTAAACAATCCCTCCATTACCTAGTCCTAAACCCTAGCCAAGGGCCTCCACACACTCGCTAAACCCTAAACCCTAAACCCTAAACCCTAAACCCTTGCCCTTGATTGCCCTGGGGCCCCTAGGGGCCCCTGGGGGGCCCCAGAGGGCCCGTGGGCCTCAGGGTCCTTGACTGGAAATGTTTATTTTCGGAAAGTTCATTTTAATCAAATAAAATAAAACAAAATTAAATTAAATTAAATTAAATTAAATTAAATTAAATTAAAATGGATTTATTTGAAGCCCCACAATTCACTTTTTGTAAATTAAATTTTAATAAATCTTTTTGCTGCTCGACCCCGCTAGGGACTTGTAGGTTTGAGGCAGCAGCAGCAGCAGCAGCAGCAATAGCAGCAGCAGCAGAAGCAGCAGCAGCAGAAGCAGCAGCAGCAGTGGCAGCAACACAGGTGGCAATAATACACAGGCAGCAGCAGCAACAGCAACAGCAGCAGCAGCAGTAGCAGCACAGCAGCGGTGGCAGCAACACACCAGCAGCAGCAGCAGCAGCAGCAGCAGCAGCAGCAGCAGCAGCAGCAGATGCCAGAAGGGCTTTTGAGTGGAGAAAAGAGAAAAGAAGGAAAAATAAATAAATAAAAAAGTAAAAATAAAAATTAAATACTTAAAATATAAATAAATGGTGGAAGTGGCAAAAAATAAACAAAAAGGACACAAAAGAGGAATTTGCTGCCTCTCGGCCTTCGCTGCTGCTGCTGCGTGCCCGGGAACGCAGCAGCAGCAGCAGCAGCAGCAGCAGCAGCAGCAGCATTTTGCTGCCGCAGCAAAAAGTAGAATTAAATAATTAAATTCAAAAAGAAATAATTTAAACTTTTAATTCTTTTCGCTTTTGCTGCTGCTGCCGAAAAGAAGGCCACGAAAGCAGCGGAACGAGCCCCTGCCCGCTGCTGCTGCCTCCGCCGCTGCTGCTGCTGCTGCTGCTGCTGCTGCTGCAGCAGCAGCAGCAGCAGCAGCAGCAGCAAGGCGCACACCATTCGCAGCAGAATTGTTAATTGTTGACTTTTAAAGGAGTTTAAATTTCTTTGCGGAGATTCTCGAGGGGTAATTTCCAGAAAAGATTCGAAGCAGCAGCAAGTGAGTTTGGGCCAGTGGTTCGTGTGCAGCAGCAGCAGCTGCTGCGCTGCAGCAGCAGCTGCTGCAGTTGATTTTAATTTTAATTCTTTGCATTTATTTGCACTTTATTGAAGTCTTAGAGGCTTTGCTGCAGTCAATTCCGCGTTTTCCCGCTGCAGCAGCAGCTGCTGCTGCTGCTGCAGCGCAGCAGCAGCAGCAGCAGCAGCAGCGAGGCTCGTGTGTAGCTACACCCCGGCGCAGCATCGAAGTGCTGCACTTTGGCCAGTTGCTGCTGCTGCTTTTTATTCGAAGCAAACCAAACAAACCAATTCCCCACCCCTCACTGAGACAGCAGCAGCAGCAGCAGCAGCAGCAGCAGCAGCAGCAGCAGCAGCAGCAGCAGCAGCAGCAGCAGGAGCAGCAGGAGCGATTGTGTCCTGGCAGGCCCGCTTCACCCCTTAGCCGCGCGGCCTGTTGTCCCTCTTGCTCGCGCGCCCCGCTGCTGCTGCTGCTGCTGCTGCTGCTGCAGACGCTGCTGCTGCTGCTGCACCTGCTGCTGCTGCTGCTGCACCTGCTGCTGCTGCTGCTGCTGCTGCTGCTGCTGCTGCTGCTGCTGCAGGATGAGTCTGGAGGAGGCGTTTCGCGTGTACACGAAGGGGGCCGCGGAAATGGACGGAAGGACCTTCGCGAAAATGCTGAAGGACTGTGGGGTGTTGAGCAGCAGCAGCAGCAGCAGCAGCAGCAAACTGACAGCAGCAGAAGCAGACTTGCTTTTCGCCAAAGTCAAAGACAGAGGCAGCAAAAAGATTTCTTTTCAACAGTTCCAACAAGCCCTCCAACTCCTCGCAGAAAAAACCAAAATGGACCTCCAAACGCTCCAGCAGAAGCTCGCAACAGGTTCGGGTGTACAGGCAGCTCTTCGGGTGTATAGGCAGCTCAGTTGGGGTGTATAGGCAGCTCGTGGGGTGTATAGGCGGCTCCTGGGGTGTATAGGCAGCTCGTGGGGTGTATGGGCAGCTGTTTTGGGTGTATAGGCAGCTGTTTTGGGGTGTATAGGCAGCTGAGTTGGGGTGTATAGGCAGCTCTTCGGGTGTATAGGCAGCTGTTTTGGGGTGTATAGGCAGCTGTTTTGGGGTGTATGGGCAGCTGTTTTGGGGTGTATAGGCAGCTCGTGTGGTGTATGGGCAGCTCAGTTGGGGTGTATGGGCAGTTGGCTCTTGGGGTGTATAGGCAGCTCTTCGGGTGTATAGGCAGCTCGTGGGGTGTATAGACAGCTGGGAGGGCGCCCCGACGCGCTGTGAACGCCGTTCCGCCGCTGCTGCTGCTGCTGCTGCTGCTGCTGCTGCTGCTGCTGCTGCTGCTGCTGCTGCAGAGGGCAGCGAGGGTCCGATATTGACGGGGACGAAGGCGGAGAAAGTTCGTTTCCACGACGACAAGAGTACATACACCGGAGTGCACAAGATGGGGGGCCCCACAACAGTAGATGACGGGAGAGTTCAGTTTAATGATTTGTCGAAGTTTTGTGACAGATCTGAATATGATATTCGAGGAGTTAAAAAGGGAATTATCGAGAACAAAACGGGAGACAGCAAGTAGCTGCTGCTGCTGCTGCTGCTGCTGCTGCTGCGGCGGTCAAGTTGCAGCTCGAACGGCCGCAGGAGCTGCGCGCGCTGCAGCGGGAGCGCCTGCTGCAGCTGCTGCAGCAGCTGCTGCAGCTGCTGCTGCAGCTGCTGCTGCTCGGCTGCTGCTGCTGCAGCGGGAGAGGGCACGGGGGATTCGCGGGGCGCGGCGGCAGCTGGGAGTTGCTGCAGCAGCAGCGGACTGCTGCTGCTGCTGCTGCTGCTGGCACCGCGCTGCAGCAGCAGCAAGTTCTGCTGCTGCTGCTGCTGCTGCTGCTGCTGCGCCCACTTTCTTGGCAGCGTGATTTCGACAAGATTTGTGCTTTCTGTCCAGACACCTCAGCGACAGAACAACTCTTGAATTGGAATTTGAATTCAATGCAGTTTCTCCAAACACCTTCCGCGCAATTAGTGTTAAACAAAGGGTTTAGGGTTTAGGGTTTAGGGTTTAGGGTTTAGGGTTTTGGCGAGTGTTTGCGGGAGTCCGCAGTGCTGCATTGCAGCTTTCTGTTCAGACTCGACTTAATGAACTATTGCGGGATCTTCCAAAACTTACTTTTTTTTATCTTGAGAACAATTGAAGAAATAAAATAATTCAAATTAAAGAAATTAAAGTCTTCAACGCAAATTCAGATTTTTGAACGGAGCGGCTTTGGTGGGAATGGAAGAGGTCTTGGTGGGTGGAAAAGGGGTGGATCTGAGGCTCCTTTTGCGGAAATTGAGCGCGAATTAGTTCATAAATCATTAAATTCGGAGGGAAAATCCCAAAAAGAAATAAAAAGGAGCAAAAGTGAAGTAAAAAGAAATAAAATTGCGGAAATGAAGACCCGTGCAAGAAAGCTGTACGTGGTGTATGTACACGTTTCGGCTGCGGTTGGTACGGCCCGCGAACGGATGTTTGGCTTCATTTTTGAGGCCTTTGGAGTCGCTGAAAAGGGGGAAATATCGGGAAATTTGAAAAGTGATTATTTTTCCGTTCAAATGAAACGAAAACGGGCGAAAGAACTGGTTTTTTTCCGCTTCTTTTCCGAAAGTTCAACTTCGGTTCGCGGGCTCCCGCTGCCAGCAAATCGGCTGCGGCGCCGACGGTCCACTGCAACAAAGGCCGGATCAAAAGCCCTTTAATGGCGCTAATATTAAAAAGAAGAAATTTCTTTTATTTTGAATCCAAACGCATGCAAAAACTCCGGAAAAAAAGGCAGTTTCGATTCTCTTCTTGAAGTCCATCTGCCGCCTCTCCCGATGCTGTGCTCGGGAGCCTCCGGCAGCTGATCTGCAAGAAGAATGCGCCATTTTCTTCTGCTTTTTCTGAATTTAATTTATTTATTTGAATTAAAGTTAAATTCACTGAAAAGAAACAAATATTTCCGCCAAAGACCTGAGTTCTGAATCGCCCGGGCTCCCGCCGCCGCCAGAATGCCCTAGCGATAGCGCGGCCTCTTTTGCGAGATTTTCTTCTTTTCACTCTTTTCAAAATGAAGTCCATTTTAGGACTTCTGCCCCTCCTGTGTCTCCTTTGGGCCTCTGCATCGCGCAGCAGCGCAGCAGCAGCGCAGCAGCAGCAGCAGCAGCAGCAGCAGCAGCAGCAGCAGCAGCAGCAGTCTTTCCTGCAGGCCAGGCGCGAGCGGCCCAGGGGCCCCCAGAGGCCCCCCACGAGGCCCCTCGAGCCCCACCAGCTCTTCCAGAGGCCCCAAAGAAGGGTAGGGTGGGGGGGCCCCCTGCAGCAGCAGCAGCAGCAGCAGCAGCAGCAGCAGCGGCGGGGGCAGCAGCGGCAGCCTCCGCGAGTGGTCCAAGTGGCCGCAGGCCCTGCTGCTGCTGCTGCTGCTGCTCCTGCTGCTGCTGCTGCTGCTGGCAGGGGCCGGCAGCTCGGGCGCGCAAGGGCCCCCGAGACCCAAGTGCCCCTGGGGCCCCCGCAGGGGCCCTATGGGCCCCTCAGGGGGCCCCTCAGGGGCCCCTATGGGTACCCGGGGGGCCCCCAAGAACCCCTCTGGGGGCCCCCTGAGTACCCCTTGCAGCAGCAGGTTCCTGCTGCTGCTGCTGCTGCTGCTGCGCCCGTTGAGCAGCAGCTGCTGCCATCTGAGCCGGAGGGCCCTGCGCGCGCGCAGCCAGCAGCAGCAGGAGCAGCAGCAGCAGCGCCTTTTGCTGCTGCTCCTGCTGCTGCTCCTGCTGCAGCAGCAGCTGCTGCTGCTGCGTGGCAGACTGAGGCGGTGCTGCAGGAGCTGTCTGCTGCTGCGTCGCAGCTGCTGCGGCAGCCGGGCCGCGAAGCAGAACCCGCAGCAGCAGCAGCAGCAGCAGCAGCAGCAGCAAGCCTGCGGGCGCTGCAGCACTTGGCGCTGCCGGACTTGAGCAGCCCCCCACTTGCTGCAGCAGCAGCAGCAGCGAGCAGCCCCACACTTGCTGCAGCAGCAGCAGCAGCAGCAGCAGCTCTGACTTTTGCTGAAGTTTATTCTGTCCCCGAGAAGCAGCTGCTGCTGCGGAAAGTACCCTTTTATAACCGGGGGCCCCTCCACCAGGGGCCCCTTGCTGCAGCATTTGAGTTGGAGGCTGGGGGGGCCCCCCTGAGTACCCTTTATGGGGGCCCCCTGCAGCTGCGGCTGCCCTTTGGGCCGCTGCTGCTGCTGCAGCGCAGCAGCAGCAGCACGGAGGAGCCCCCCGGGCTTCCTGCTGCAGTGCTGGCAGCAGCAGCAGCAGCAGAGCAGCACACGCAGCGGGCGCTGCGGCTGCTGCAGCGGCTGCAGCAGCGCGCAGCAGCAGCAGGCGTCCCTGCTGCAGCAGCAGCAGCAGCTTCCGCGCTGCTGCTGCCGCTTTTTGCTGCTGAAGTCTCCAGATTTTCCCAACACTTTGCTTGGACTGGACTTTTTGTCTTTTCTCCGCATGCAACTTTAACTCCTTCTTTTGCATGCACTTTGCATGCGCTTTTGGGGCTGCCAGCCCCAAAAAGGCGCCACGCTGCAGCAGCAGCAGCAGCAGCAGCAGCAGCAAAGGCCCGGGGGCCCCTCCTGGGGGCCCCCCTGGCCGGCCAGGGGCCCCCGGGGGCCCTCCCGCTTCCCGAAGAGTCTGAAGAGGGGGCCCCCGGGGCCCCGGAGGGGCCCCTGGGGGCCCCTTTGGGGGCCCCCGGGGCCCCCCGGGGGGCCCCCGGGGCCCCCCGGGGGGCCCCCGGGAGCCCCCGGGGGGCCCTGGGGGCCCCTTTGGGGGCCCCCGGGGGGCCCCCCGTGGTGCTGTCTGCTGCAGCAAGAGAGCATGCAGCGCTGCGGCTGCTGCATGCAGTTGCGCAGTTGCATGCATTGGGGCTTTCTTTTGGGGCTTTGTCTTTGGAGTCAGCTGTAGTGACAGCTGGGGGGGAAGTTTATCTTTCGGACTTGGAGGCCACTGCAGCAGCGGGAGACCGAGTGCCTTGCGCAGCAGCAGCAGCAGCAGCAGCAGCAGCAGCAGCAGCAGCAGCAGCAGCGGCGCCGCTGTGCGTCTTCGAGCAGCAGCAGCTGCAGCAGCAAATCCGCCACGAGTCGCTGCAGCTGGCGTTTCTTCTTTTTCAAGTTTTGACTCATGGCCAAATGCCTTTTGGATTAGAAAGGGATTTAACTCCCACTGAGGCTTTGCATGCGCTGCAGCAGCAGCAGCAGCAGCAGCAGCAGCAGCAGCAGCAGCAGCAGCACGTCCTCCAGCAGGAGCAGCAGCAGGAGCAGCAGTCGGAGGAGGAGCAGCAGCAGGAGCAGCAACCGCAGCTGCTGCAGCTGCAGCAGGTGCTGCTGCCGCAGCCGGCGCAACCGCTGCAGCAGCAGCAGGTGCTGCAGCAGCAACAGCAGCTGCAGCTGCTGCAGCAGCAACAGCAGCTGCAGCTGCTGCTGCAGCAGGAGGTGCAGCAGCAGCAGCTGCTGCTGCAGGAGCAGGAACGGGTGGCGGAGCAGCAGCAAGAAGCGCTGCAGCGGCAGCAGCAGCAGCAGCAGCTGCTGCTGCTGCAGCAAGGAGACCTTTGCCAGTTCGCAGGAGTGTCTCCTGAAACTTTTGCTGCTGCACTTAAAACACAAGGCACGGGGGGCCCCCAGGGGGGCCCCTCGGGGGCCCCCACGGGGGCCCCCACGGGGGCCCCCACGGGGGCCCCCACGGGGGCCCCCACGGGGGCCCCCACGGGGGCCCCCACGGGGGGCCCCCCGGGGGGCCCCCCGGGGGGCCCCTGGGTAAAGTGTTTGCTGTCTTTGTTGGGGTGTGGGGCCCCACAGTTGACAGCTGTGGAAGCTGTTCAAGTTTATTTTCCTGAAGTGATTTTATTTAAATAAAAACAAATTATTTATTTATTTAAATTAAATCCAAATTCTTTCTTTTATTTAATTAAATTCAAATTCTCAACTTTGGGGCTGCATGCGCCTTTTGCTGCTGCTCCTGGAGCCGCTGGAAGCCGCAAGACACGCAGCAGCAGCAGCAGCAGCAGCAGCTGCTGC
>NW_013651717.1:125035-127535 GCF_000499385.1 Eimeria necatrix | reverse complement strand
CTGCAGGGGCTGCTGCTGCGGCCCTTCGACCTCCACCGCTGCTGCTGCACCCAAAGGCCCTGCGAATGTGACCAGCAGCACATTGAGACTTTGCTGCTGCTGCTGTCAGCAGTTCTCTTAAGCACGAAAAACCGTGCAGACTCGGGGGCCCCCTCTCTGCGCAAATGCAGCTGCTTTCCCGCATTTTCCCGGGCATGCAGCAGCAGCAGGAGCAGCAGCAGCAGCAGCAGCAGCAGCAGCAGGAGAAAGACTTGGAGCCTATGAAGGAGGATGGGAAGCACGGGGGCAGCGGGGTGGCCCGGAGGAACAGCAGCAGCAGCAGCAGCAGCAGCAGCACACTGCCCAGCAGCGGCTCTCCCCTAACAACAACTTGCTCCCCCAGCACAAGTCCTGAGGTTTTCCTTCCTGCCAGAGCAGCAGCAGCAGCAGCAGCAGCAGCAGCAGCAGCAGCAGACACGGACTCGCCCATGACGCTGCAGCTGCCTCCGCGCCAAGGATCCCCAACAACGGAGGAGGAGCAAGCACCCAGCAGCACCAACAGCAGCAACAGCAGCAGCAGCAGCAGCAGCAGCAGCAGCAGCAGCAGCAGCAGGTGTGTCCTAGACGTCCGCGAGACTGGCCTTCAGCCAAGTTCCTCCCGTGGCTCTCAAGTGCGCAGAGCCCCTCGCACTTCAATTCCTCCAGCTCTCCGCAGCTAGCCACGGCTAGCTGTGGCTAGCTGTAGCTAGCTGTAGCTACCTATAGCTAGCTGTAGCTACCTATAGCTAGCTGTGGCTAGCTGTGGCTAGCTGAGGCTAGCTGTGGCTAGCTGTAGCTACCTATAGCTAGCTGTAGCTACCTATAGCTAGCCGTAGCTGCCTACAGCTAGCTGTGGCTAGCTGTGGCTAGCTGGAGAGTTCCGCAGCTGGCGGCTAGCGCTCCTGAAGAAGCGCTTTGGATGGCTAGCTGGCCCAGCGCCGTCCCCGCTGGCTAGCTGAGAGGCCCCCGCAGCTAGCTAGCTGCAGCGGCTGGCTAGCTAGCTGCAGCGGCTGGCTAGCTGCAGCGGCTGGCTAGCTAGCTGCAGCGGCTGGCTAGCTGCAGCGGCTGGCTGGCTAGCTGCAGCAGGTGGCTAACTAGCTGCAGCGGCTGGCTAGCTAGCTGCAGTTAAATGCCGGCTAGCTGCCCTTCAGCCGCACCCACGACCAGCTAGCTGGCTGCGTCTGGCTGGCTAGCTGCTGCCTCGCCCAGCTAGCTGCTGCGCCTGGCTAGCTGCTGCGCCGCACTAGCTAGCTAGCTAGCTGGCTAGCTGCTGCGCCTAAATAGCTAGCTAGCAGGCCAGCTGGCTAGCGGGCTAGCTAGCTAGCTTCTGTACCGAGCTAGCCAGCTAGCTAGCTGGCTAGCTGCTGCGCCTAACTGACTAGCCAGCTAGCTAGCCAGCTGGCTAACTAGGCCAGGAAGTTGAGGGCTAGCTAGCTAGCCAGCTAGCTAGCTAGCTAGCTAGCTAGCCAAGAAAATTTTCTAAGGCCGTCTGAGTCGCTAGCCAGGAGCTTGGCTAGCTGTCGGCCCTCTGGCTGCTTCCCAGTCAACAGCCCAACGACTGATTTTTCTTTCCGTCAGTTCTTGGTCATATTTGCTGCTGCTGCTGCTGCTGCTGCTGCTGTTGCTGCTGCTGCTGCTGCTGCGGGCACTGGCTGCGTCTGCTGCGCGCCTGCTTGCCAGCCTGTCTCGGAGGAGCTGCGTGGGCCTCTAGGGTTTAGGGTTTAGGGTTTAGGGTTTAGGGTTTGGCCCGCGCTGCCACAACCCCAGCTAGCCACAAGCAAACAGCTCGCTAGCCACTGCAGCACAGCAACAATAAAAGCTCCCCAAGCGGCACCAAGAGCTGCAGCTGCTGCTGCAGCTGCTGCTGCAGCTGCTGCTGCAGCTGCTGCTGCAGCTGCTGCTGCAGCTGCTGCTGCACATAAATATACAGAAGACACATTTACAAGTTTAAGGGTGTTTGGGGTGTACATACACTGGGAGGAAGCGGAGAGGAGTCCTCGGGGTCCCATTTGTTTCATTTTAAGTTCAAAAGTATTTTAAAAGTGAAATATTTAAATTAAAAACTCAAATTGGATAATTTTAGAGGGTTTGAAGGCGCGGGAGTCAGGCGGGGGCCCCCAGCAGCAGCTCTGTGCTGCTGGGGGGCCCCCGCTGCTTCTGCTGCAGCAGCAGCAGCTGCTGCTGCTGCTGCAGCGTGCCGCGGCGCGTTTAAATGGAATAAAATGAATAATAAAAAGAAATATTAAATTAAAAATGAAACAAATTTGAAATAGAGCTGCTTCGACTCAGCAGCTGAGGGCCCCAGCAGCGCGGCGCCGTTTGCTGCTGCAGCCCCCTGCTGCTGCTGCTCGGCCCGAGCCCTGGAGAGCAGCAGCAGCTAATTAAAGGCTTTATTTTTGGAATTATCTCGCGAGTAGCAGCAGCAGCAACAGCAGCAGCAGCAGCAACAGCAGCAGCAGCAGCAGCAAGCAGCTCGGGAGCC
>NW_013651717.1:117535-120035 GCF_000499385.1 Eimeria necatrix | reverse complement strand
CAGCAGCAGCAGCAGCAGCAGCAGCAGCAGCAGCAGCAGCAGCAGCGCACCGGGGTGGAGTCCGTCGAAGAGCTGCCGCGTCTGCGCAGCCAGCGCGGCCAACTGCAGCGCCAGCCGCCGCCGCTCCGTCTGCAGCGCTGCAGTGCTTTGCGCCAGCGGCAGCGCCAGCGCGGCCTCCATTTCCCCGTAGTTGCTGCAGCAAGCCGGCGTCACTGCAGCAGCAGCAGCAGCAGCAGCAGCAGCGGCAGCAGCAGCAGCAGCGGCAGCATCAGCGCAGCAGCAGCAGCAGCGACAGCAGCAGCAGCAGCGGCAGCAGCAGCACTGCAGCAGCAGCAGCGGCGGCAGCAGCCGCAGCAGCGGCAGCAGCGGCAGCAGCGGCAGCAGCAGCAGCAGCAGCAGCAGCAGCAGCAGCGTACTCTTTCAGCGTCTTGACGAGGTCCTTCGCTCCTGAAGACACAGCGAATGCCCAAGGACTCTCAGCAGCAACTCAGCAGCAGCAGCGCACCTGCTGCTGCGTCGCTGGCCTCGCGGGCGCGCGCCAGCGCCTGAGAAGCAGCAAAATGGAAGCAGCAGGCAGCAGCTGCTGGTTTGCTGCTGCTGCTGTACCTTCTCTGCAGCAGCTTCCTCGGGGGAGGGGGCGGAGGGGGCCGCGGCCGCTGCTGCTGCAGTGGTCCACTGGTCACGGCTGCTGCATGCGCTGGTCCTGTGCTGCTGCCCTCACCCTGTGCACTCAGCAGCGACTGTGCTGCGCCCCCAATCACAGCTCCAGCCAGCTGGCCTGAAGAGGTTTGCTGCTGCTGCTGCTGCTGCTGCTGCTGAGGCGCAGAAAAGCCTCACCCAGGAACTTCTCCTGAGTCGCGTTTGCTGCGGACTGCAGGCAGAAGACCGCCGCGCACGGAAGCAGCAGCTTCATGGCAGCTTCCCAGAGAAACTTCGAGCCAAAAGTGCCTAATAAACTTAATTTTTATGTTTTATAAACTTAGTTTTGCAAAAAACTGCAACAAATTCGAAAAAATGGACTCTGGAGGCGAAGTGTTCCGAACGCGCCGCCGCTTTCCGCAACGCCTCCTCAGGTGTACGTACAGCTCAAGCAGCAAAGCTGTTCGGAGTTCTTTTCTTCGAATTTCAAAACAAAACTAAAAAACCGCATCAAAAAAACAAAAACAATAATAGTTTTGTCTTTTTAATATTTCCTTGAAGCCAAAATTGCCTCCAGCGAGCCTCGCGGCCCGTTTTTTGCTGCAGCCACTCCACAATTGTTGAATTTTTGGAGTATTTCGCGGCTCTTTTTGCTGCAAATTCTCTTTTACTTCTTTTAATTTGAAGTTCAAGTGAACACAAACGCAAAAAGGGGCGCTTTCCCTTTTTTTGAAACCTCTTGAGTGGCCAATTCAAGTTTTTTGCAAATGCTGCTCGGGTGTATACTGAGTTCGATTCCGATGGAAACTGCGGGCTAGAGCTTCCCACCGGCGCCGCAGAAAAGCATTTTGAATTTAAAAATATAAAATGAAATGTTAATTGAGTTAAATAAATAAAATAAAATGTTAATTGAGTTAAATAAATAAAATAAAATGTTAATTGACGCATTTTTTGTTCCGAAGTGGTGGAGCTCGACTCGGAACTTGTTCGCAACCCAAAAGAAACTCAAACTTGAGATTATAATTCCATTTAGAACTCCATTTTTAATTCCATTTATAATTCCATTTTTAATTCCATTTTTAATTCCATTTTTAATTCCATTTTATAATTCCAATTAATTCAAAACGAAGCTGCGGAGCTTCTGGGGAGAAGACGGCGCGGCTGCTGCAGTGGCTGCGCAGCAGCGGGTCTTCCAGCTCAAGTGAGAATAAAACAAAACAAAAATGTTTTAATTTTATTTATTTATTATTTATTTATTATTTATTTATTATTCTGTTTATTATTTTATTTATTTTGATTTAATTCGGCGCTTCAGCGACGGCCGGGCTGGCGGCCGCTGCCGCCTGGTGTACAGACACCCCAGGGCTTCGGGTGTACACTGAGGTAACTCCACTTCTCCCGAATTATTTTTTCATTTTCTTTTTTTATTATTTTCTTATTTGCCTTTTCAAGGCCTCAGTCGCCAGCTTTGCCCGCCGCATGCACTGGACTTCAGCCCCGAGCTTCAGCAGCAGCAGCAGCAGCAGCAGCAGCAGCAGCAGCAGCGGATCGTCTTCTACAGTCCCACTTTAGCCCAACTTCGCTTTCGCACGCGCTGCTCTAACAGAGCAGTGGGGCTGCTGCTGCAATGCAGCACGCCCTCAGCAGCAGCAGCAGCAGCAGCAGCAGCAGCAGCAGCAGCAGCAGCAGCAGCAGCAGTTTCCTCATGAAGAGCTGCACTTGGAGCATCTTCTAGCCTGCAGCAAATCCGCAGCGGGAGTTCTCGATCCAACTCGCTGGGGATCCAGCTGCTGCTGCTGCTGCTGCTGCTGCTGTTGCTGCTGCTGCTGCTGCTGCTGCTCCCGCGGCCTCGACAGAATGC
>NW_013651717.1:107535-115035 GCF_000499385.1 Eimeria necatrix | reverse complement strand
CTGCGCTGCTGCTGCGTCGAACTCTCGTTTCTCCGTCAGGGTTTAGGGTTTAGGGTTTAGGGTTTAGGGTTTAGGGTTTGGTGTTGTCTGCAGCAAACCCTAAGCCTCAGGGAGTGTTTTGAACTTTACGTCTTCGCTTTGGCCCTCAGTTTATTTTCTCCCCATTTGAGTCTGCAGCAGCTGCAGCAGGACTCTTCAGCAGCAGAAGCCTCTTTATCAGCAGAAGGTGTGTGGGCTTTGCTGCTGCTGCTGCTGCTGCTGCTGCTGCTGCTGCTGCTGCTGCAGCGGCAGAAGGGGCAGCAGCAGCTTTTGTGTTTGTGCTGCAGCGGCGGAAGCGCTGGGCGAGTTGGATGTGCCCAAGTTGGTGGCGGTGAGGCTGGCGCTCACCTCCCAAACCCTAAACCCTAAACCCCAAACCCTAAACCCTAAACCCCAAACCCTAAACCCTAAACCCTAAGCAGCTCTCTGGCTTTCTTTCGCTGCTGCTCCCTGCAGGCCACAGGAAGAATCGAAACCATAACGCTTGCGAAACGAAATTCAGTGAGCTTTTCCGTGTTTTGAGGTTTAGGGTTTAGGGTTTAGGGTTTGGAGCTGAGGGTTTAGGGTTTGTGGCTGAAAACTTCGGGTTTGGGGCCTAGGGTTTAGCCTGTAGGAAGCAGTGCTGCTGCAGAATGATCTGGGGTTTCGAATGCCGGGCTGGCGGCCCAGGTTTAACGATTAGGGTTTAGGGTTTAGGGTTTAGGGTTTAGGGTTTAGGGTTTGGCAGCAACTTTGCTGCAGATGGAGACCCACACTTTCCCCCCCGAGTGCCTCCAGCAGCTAAAGGCCTTTCCCTTCTGCACTCTGTCAGAAGCGCCAGAGTTCCTCGACATGTAGGCCCTCAAACCCTAATTTAGGGTTTACGCAAACCCTCAGCACGAGACACCAATAAGACCTTTAAGGGCCCCTACAGGTACTCTAGGGGGCCCCCCGGGGCCCCCTGGGGCCCCCAGGGGCCCCCAGGGGGCCCTTTGGCCTTCTTAAAGTGGTCTTTAGGGGGCCCCCTGAGGGGCCCCTAAAGGGCCCTCTGAGGGGCCCCCAAGGGGCCCCCAAGGGGCCCCCAAGGGGCCCCCGAGGGGCCCCCAAGGGCCCCTTGGGGGCCCTTTGAGTTAAGAAATCCAAAAGGCATATATTGGGGTTTTGAGGGGCCCCTCAAAGGCAGTTCTTTTCTTTGGCTTTTGCGGAGGCCAAAGGGCTAGGGTTTGAGCCGCAGCAGCAGCTAAAAGAGCTGCAGAAGCTAGGGTTTAGGGTTTAGGGTTTAGGGTTTAGGGTTTAGGGTTTAGGGTTTAGGGTTTGTGCTCAGGACAACGCGGTGCTTTGTGTGCCGGCGAAGCGCCACTCGCCATCATTGTTTGGACCTCAAGGGCGCGGAGTACGACTCAGGTGGGCCTCGAGGGTTTAGGGTTTAGGGTTTAGGGTTTAGGGTTTAGGGTTTGGGGTTTGTGGCCTAGCGCATTTCATCTTTCTGCTCTTTTAGCAGCACGAGCAGCTTCCAGCTGCTCGCCAGCAGCAGAGAAAGAAGCCAAAACAAGCCAGCAGCAGCAGCAGCAGCAGCAGCAGCAGCAACAGCAGCAGCAGCAGCAGCAGCAGCAGCAGCAGCAGCAAAGTGTGCTTGTGTCTCAGATGCCCTTTGGCGGGGCGATTGTTCTTCTTGGCTTTCTTCACAAGGACGCCAGTGGCTCTGTAGGAAACATTTTTATTTATTATTTTTATTTTTATTTTATTTTTATTTTTATTTATTTATTTGTTTATTTATTTATTTAATTGTTTATTTATTTATTCATTTTTATTATTTATTTTTAATTGTGTTTATTTGTTTATTTGTCTGTTATTTGTTTATTCATTTTTTTGTTCATTTTTTTTTATTTATAATTTGTTTTTTATTTTATTTGTTTTCCGTTTCATTATTATCTCATTATTTTGTTGTTTGTTTGTTTATTTATTTATTCATTTCTTTTTATTTATTTGTATTCCATTTATTTATTTATTTATTTATTTATTTATTTATTTATTTATTAATTTATTATTTATTTGTTTATTCTTTATTTATTTAAAATTCATTTTTAGTGAATTGTTCACTTCTTGAAAATTAAAAATCCAAAAAGAAATTAAAATCCAAAAAGCAAAAAGGGTTTATTTTAATTTCTTTTTTAATTGTTATTCATCACGACCATTTAATCCCTTTATTTCATTTCAAATTAAATAATTATTTCTTTTTTCACTTTTATTTATTTTTATTTTTAATTTAATTTTATTTAATTTTATTTATTTTTATCTTTATACTGCAGCTCAAGGGGCCCCACAGCTTCCCCCAAAGGAGGGGCCCCGAGGGTTTGTGGAGTCTTACGAGAAGAGGCTGGGGCGGGAGTTTCCCGTGGGTGGGCCAAACCCTAAACCCTAAACCCTAAACCCTAAACCCTAATTTGGGGTTTGCGGGGGCGTTTGGAGCCCGTTTTGCGCCGCGTTAAGTGGGGTCGAATTGTCTTTAAACCTGGAACAACTTTTGGTTTGAAGTTTGAATTTAAAACAACTTTTAATTTTAAAAGTGCAAAATTGAGTTTTAGTTGCTGCTGCTGCTGCTGCTGCTGCTGCTGCTGCTGCGCTGCAGGGCCCAAGTGCGGCCGCCAGGCCTATTCGTGGCATTTGCTGCACCACTATAAGGCGCGGCTGCTGCAGTCTCTTTACTCTTTGCTGCTGCTGCAGGACTGCAGCAGCAACCCTGCTGCTGCTGCTGCCAGGCTGCAGAATGTGGGCCTTTTGCTTCTGTTGCTGCTGCTACTGCTGCTGCTGCTACTGCTGCTGCTGCTACTGCTGCTACTACTGCTGCTGCTACTGCTACTGCTGCTACTGCTGCTACTGCTGCTGCTGCTGCTACTGCTGCTGCTGCGGGGCTGCAGACTGCGGGCCTCTGCTGCTGCTGCTTCTGCTGCTGCCAGGCTGCAGACTGTGGGCCTTTGCTGCCGCTGCTGCTGCTGCTGCTGCTGCTGCTGCTGCTGCGTGTGTTTCTTTTGCTTTTTTTGCTTTTTTGATTTTTCTTTTTGCACTTTTCTTTTCTTTCTTTTCCCCGAAGTCCCAGAGCCTTCCTTAAATGCCTTTTGTCCATTTTGCATGCAATTATTTTATTTTTATTTTTAATTATTTTTAATTTCCTTTTTCCAATTTGCTGCTTTTCTCTTCAACTCAGATCCACTCTGCAGCACTTTTCCAAGAGTGGGATGAATCCATCAGGTCCATTCCAGTTCCCAAG
Source organism: Eimeria necatrix (assembly GCF_000499385.1). Lineage (NCBI taxonomy): Eukaryota > Apicomplexa > Conoidasida > Eucoccidiorida > Eimeriidae > Eimeria > Eimeria necatrix. The sequence continues at coordinate 111,749 of NW_013651717.1, read as the reverse complement.
TAACTCCACAAGTGGGGGCCCCCCGGGGGCCCCCCTTTACCTCGGGGGCCCCCGGGGGGCCCCCTCAGGCAAATGGGGGGCCCCCGGGGGCCCCCCGAGGTAAAGGAGGGCCCCCCGAGGAAAATGGGGGGCCCCCTGGGGCAAATGGGGGCCCCCCGGGGCAAATGGGGGCCCCCGAGGGAAAGGGGGGCCCCCCGAGGTAAAGGGGGGCCCCCTGGGGCAAATGGGGGGCCCCTGAGACAAAAGGGGGGCCCCCCGAGGTAATAGGGGGCCCCCAAGGGCCCTAAGAGGGTCTCCAAACAATTATTCATAATGGGGGCCCCCAAGGTAAATTGGGGGGCCCCCAAGGTAAAGTGGGGGCCCCCAAGGGGTACTGGGGGGCCCTCAAGGTAAAGAGGGGGCCCCCAAGGTACATGGGGGCCCCTAAGGTAAACAGGGGGGCCCCCAAGAAAGACTGAGGGGCCCCAAAGGCAAAGAGGGGGGCCCCCGAGGCAAAGAGGGGGGCCCCCAAGGCAGCCTGGGGGCCCCCAAGGGTACTAGGGGCCCCTCAGGCCGCAGTGCGGCAAAATGGGGCACCTAGGGGGGCCCCCAGAGGGTTCAGGGGGGCCCCCAGGGGCCCCCGGGGGCCCCTCTGAAGCCCCAAAAGGGTTCAGTACCCTCAAGTTTGTCTTTTGTGAATCTTTTTATTTTCTTTTAATTTAATTTCTTCCAGAGTTCAGCAGTTGGGGCCTTCGCTGCCTCTGGGGCTTCACCAGGGGCCCCCGAAGGCTTCAGGGGGCCCCCAGAGGCCCCCGGGGCCCCTTGGGGGCCCCTCAGGTGCCCCTTGGGGGCCCCTTGGGGCCCCTTGGGGGCCCTTTGGGGGCCCCTTGGGGACCCCTTGGGGGCCCCTCAGGTGCCCCTTGGGGGCCCCTCAGGTTTCCCTTGGGGGCCCCTCGGGTGCCCCTTTTGATCCCCTTGGGGGCCCCATGGGGGCCCCTCGGGTGCCCCCTGGGGGCCCCTCGAGTGCCCCTTGGGGGCACCTTGGGGGCCTCCTGGGGTCCCCTTGAGCGCCCCCTGGGGGCCCCTTGGGGGCCCCCTGGGGGCCCCTTGGGGGCCCCTTGGGGGCCCCTTGGGGGCCCCCTGGGGGCCCCTTGGGGGCCCCCCATGGGGAACATGGAATAAAAGCTTGCGCATTTGGCAAAGTGGATTTATTTGTTTTTTTTTTATTAATTTGATTAAATTAAAAGCTGCAAAATGGCTTTGAAGCTGCTGCTGCTCAAAGTGTGGGGCCAGCAGCAGCAAAAGGACTTGAGAGTTTTTAAATGTGAAAAGTGGAAAAGATTAATTTTATGAAGTGTGGGGTTTGCTGCTGCATGCGCAGCTGCTGCTGCAGCAAACAACGCATGCACGCTGCTGCTGCAGCAAACAACGCATGCAAGCTGCTGCTGCAGCAAACAACATATGCACGCTGCTGTTGCAGCAAACAACATATGCACGCTGCTGCTGCAGCAAACAACATATGCACGCTGCTGCTGCAGCAAACAGCGCATGCAAGAGCGCATGCAGGCTGCTGCTGCAGCAAACAACGCATGCACGCTGCTGCTGCAGCAAACAGCGCATGCAAGAGCGCATGCAGGCTGCTGCTGCATGCAAGTTTGGGGCTTTGTTGGGAGCAGCAGCAAAGTGGAAGTTTGAAATAAATAAATGGAATTAACTCAAATAGGCAAAGCGAGTAACAGCAGCAGCTCGGGGGTTGAAAGCTGGCTGCAGCAGCAGCAGCAAAAACAAAGAACTGATTCTTTGGCGGAGCCCCGAGAGCAGCAGCCGGTTGCTGCGGCCGCGCTGCAGCAGCTGCTGCTCGCGCTGCAGCAGCTCCAGCAGCTCCTCCGCGGGGGGCCCCCTGTGGGGCCCCACAGCAGCAGCAGCAGCAGCCAGCACTTGCTGCCGCGGGGGCCCCTCCAGGGGGCCCCCCGACAAACTTCTGTAAAGATCTGCTAGTTGTTTAGCTTTCATAGTTTCAGGTGTATATACAGTTGCGGTTTCCCCATTGGACTGTACCCACAGCAGCGGCTCGCTCATCTTGAGCAGCAGCAGCTCCCGCTGCTGCTGCTGCTGCTGCTGCCGCGCCTGCTGCTGCAGGCTCCCGATCCGCTGCAGCAGCTGCGTCTCCTGCTGCAGCAGCAGCAGCAGCGCCTCGCGCTGCTCCCGCTCCCGCCGCCGCTGCTGCTGCTCCCGCTGCTGCTCCCGCCCCGAGCCCTTCTGCTGCTGCTGCTGCTGCTGCTGCTGCTGCTGCTGCTGCGCCTTGGCCCGGATCTTGTCTGCTTCTATTCGCCTCCAGGCCTCCACTTCAGCAAAAAGAACAGCAAAGTCTGCTGCAGTTAGTGGGTGTCCCTGTCTTTGCTGCTGCCTCTTTTTGCGGATGTTTGCTTCCCAGAGTTTGCGCTGCTGCTGCTGCTGCTGCTGCTGCTGCTGCTGCTGCCGCTGCTGCCGCTTCTGCTTCGTGCTGCGGCGCGCCAGCCACGCCCGCGCGTGCTTCTGAATCACCACTGCCTTTGCTTCCCGCTGCTGCTGCCACTCAGCAGCAGATAAGTATTCTTTTGCTGCTGCTAGCTTGTCAGCAGCAGCAGAAAAGAAAACTCCCTGCTGCGGACTGCAGCAAGAAGCTTCCCGCTGCGGCTGCGAAGACACGGAGGCTGTCTGCGTCGTCTGGCTGCTGCTGCTGCGCCGCCGGCCAGCCAGCAGCGCGCGACCTGCAGCAGCAGCAGCAGCAGCAGCAGCAGCAGCAGCAACAGCAACAGCAGCAGCAGTAGGGGAAGGAGCAGCAGCAGAAGGAGAAAGAGGAGGAGGAGGAGGAGCAGCAGCAGAAGGAGAAGAAAGAGAATAAAAGCAGAAACAGCAGCAGTAGAAGAAGAAAGACCGCAGCAGCAGCAGCAGCAGCAGCAGCAGCAGCAGCAGCAAAAGCAGCAGCAACAAAAGCAGTCAAGCGTTCTGCATTGAACTAAGGGAAGCATTTAGCAGCAAATTAATTTAATCTGCAATTAAATAAAAATAAAAACTTTTTATTTTCCTTTGCAGCAGCAGCAGACAGCAGCAGCAGCAGCAACAGCAGCGATCCAGGGCAAACCGAAGCAGAGAAATTAATTTAATTAATTTAATTAACTAACATAATTAGTATTTATTTATTTATTTATTTATTTATTTATTTATTTATTTATTTATTCATTTATTTATTTATTTATTTATTTATTTATTTATTTATTTATTTATTTATTTATTTGTGTTTTTAATTAATAAAAAAGCAAATGGTGAATATTATTAATGGCAATTTTAATTTGCACAAAGACTTTTGTCTTTCATTTATTTCTTTTTTGAATCAAAAAAGAAAAAGAACCATTTAATTACAACTGGCATCTTTTTAATTGAAAAAGTAATCAAAAATAAACAAAAATAAACAAAAATGGCATTTATTTAAAACTAAATCCCAAATTAAAATTAAAAATAACCCAACAAACAAATACCCACCTGCAGTAGCATCAGTGAGGCATTCTGGCATTCCCAAGGACTTCAAAGAAGGCAGGGGGGCCCCCCCGGGGGCCCCCTGGGGGCCCTCCCGGGGGGCCCCCCAGGGGGCCCCCGTGGGGGGCCCCGCTGGAGTGGCCCTGCAGCTCCTGTAGAGGTACACCTCGAGGGCCCCGAGGCCCCCAGCAGCAAAGCCAAGGGCCCTCAGGGTTGTGCTCCAGGGCAGGGGGCCCCTCTTGGGGGCCCCTTGGGGGGCCCCCTGGGGGGCCCCTTCGGGGTCCTGGGGGCCCCCCGGGGGGCCCCCAGGGGCCCCACTTGGAGGGACCCCCGGGGGGCCCCCAGAGAGCCCCTTAGGGGGACCCCCAGGGAGCGCCCCAGGGGGACCCGCAGGGGGGCCCGCAGGGGGCCCCTTAGGGGGCCCCCCAGGGGGGCCCCCCGGGAGGGCCCCGGGGGGGCCCCCGGGGGGGCCCCCCGGGGGGGCCCCCCTAGGAGGGGTTTGAAGAGGGACCACTGCCACAACAAGGGCAGGGTACTTCAGTTCTTTTTCTATTTGCTGTTTTATACCCCACAAAGACTCATTTAAAGAAAACTCTTTTCGTCTCCGACTAAACCCTGGAAAGAAATAAAGGTCCACGCGAGTGGGGGCCTCGGGGGGGCCCCCGGGGGCCCCCCCGGGGGCCCCCCCTCCGGGGGGGCCCCCCCGGAGGCCCTCGGGC
>NW_013651717.1:105758-107435 GCF_000499385.1 Eimeria necatrix | reverse complement strand
GGGGGGGGGGGGGCCCCCGGGGGCCCCCCTGGGGGCCCCCGGGGCCCCTGGGGGGCCCCCTGCAGTTAAGGGGGGAGTTGGGGGCCCCGAAAAGTGGAGAGCAGCAGATAAGAGAGAATCTTCTTCTTGGAATGCTGCAGTTCCATTGGGAGAAAAGAATTGTTTTTCGAGTTCTAATTTCATGTTTTAAATTAATTAATTACATTAATTTAATTAATTAAATTAATTAAATTAATGTAATTAATTAATTGTTTTGAATTAAAAGAGTTTGTTTAATTCTGCAGCAGCGCGAGGTCACCTCGACGGTGACCTCGCCCCCTAAACCCTAAACCCTAAACGCTAAACCCTAAACCCTAAACCCTAAACCCTAAATATCAATCTTAAAAAGCAAAAAAAAAATAAACTCAATAAGCCTTTTTGCTGCGCTTTCATTACGGGCTGTCAATAGCCCCTGGTTTCCCTACTAGTCCAAGGGGCCCCCGGGGGCCCCCGGGGGCCCCCGGGGGCCCCCGGGGGCCCCCGGGGGGCCCCCAAGGGCCCCTTTGGGGCCCCCTCGGGGCCCCCTGAAGGGGCCCCTTCCCCCCAGAATGTAAGGGAAGCGTGAAATGGAACAAAAGTGGTTTTTTAAATTTGAATTTAAGTTTATTTTTCGGGTTTTTGCCTCAATTCTGATTCTGTTCTCTCCCGAACGGCGGGTCTTGTGTCTTGTTCTTCTTTCTACTTCTCCGCTGATGCTGTTTACATCTTTAGAACTCTAAATAAATATAAATAATAATAATTCATTTAATTTATTTCATTTTCGACTTCTGGGGGCCCCCAGCTCTCGCGGGGGCCCCCAGACGCGTTGGTGTGGCTTCTGGGGTGTATGTACACCCGGGGCCACCGGCTCACTGCCTGCAGCAGGAGTAGTGACACTGGAGAAGCAGAAAACGCGCGAAAGCGACAAATAATGGAATTTTATTTCAATAAAAGTATTTTATTTTGTTTTTATTCTTGCAAATGGGCCTCCTGGGACTTATTTTTCTCTTTCTTCTCCAGGGGCCCCTCAGAAGCTGCGCCTTCGCCTTGATCGCGAATCCGGCAGGCCAGTTTTCAGGTGTACGTACACCTCACATCAGGTCCCCAGCCCCCAGCAGCTCTTTTGCTGCTGCAGCAGCAGCAGCAGCAGCAGCAGCACGGGAGCCAGCAGGAGCAGCGGCAGGAGAAGCAGCAGCACAAATAACGGCGTTACGGGCAGCAGCAGAGTCATTTGCAGCAGCAGCAGCGGCAGCATCACAGCAAGACGCAGCAGCAGCAGAAGGAGAGCCACCTTTGTTCCCGCCGTCAGAAGCAGCAGCAGCAGCAGCAGCAGCAGCAGCAGCAAGCCCCCCTGTGTGGTCAATCAGCGACTTGCCCGACTTTGATGCTGCTGTTTTGTCAGCAGCAGCAGCAGCAGCAGCAAGACACAAAGTGGAAGATGTGGTTTGTTTTGTGCGCTGCTCCAAGTGGAGCAGCAAAGACGACGAGAGGGAGCAGGAGCGGCTGCTGCTGCTGCACCCCAGCCAGCAGCAGCAGCAGCAGCAGCAGCAGCAGCAGCAGCAGCAGCGGCGGCGGCTGCAGAAGCACCGGCGGGGGCCCCTCATGTCTCCCCTCAACCGCCCAGTGCCTTCTTCCTTTTGCCTCGAGCCCACATACTTA
>NW_013651717.1:0-105658 GCF_000499385.1 Eimeria necatrix | reverse complement strand
CAGCAGCAGCAGGGGCCAGGCGTGGAACAAAGGCGACTTCAGCAGCAGCAAAGGGGAGCTGCTGCTGCTGCTGCTGCTTCATATGATTGTTTGCATTTTGTTTCTTCTTTTCCCTTTCTGTTGTCTCTTTTGCTGCTGCTGCTGCTTGAAAGTGCTGCAGCAGCAAAGCAGCAGCAAAACGCGCTGCTGGTTTCGTTTTCTGCTGCTCCTTTTGCCCCTCGTTCCTGCTGCTGCTGCTGCTGCTGCTGCTGCTGCTGCTGCTGCTGCTGCTGCAGTTTTTCCTTCTTTTGAGCATTTCACTTGTTTTTTCTTTTTGTTTTTTTAAACAAAAAAGAATTAAAAATAATTTTCGAGTTTCGTTTTTTTGTCAGCAAAGGCGGAAAGTTGAATTTCTCGTTTAATTAATTTTATTTTTAAATTTGAAGTTTTAATTTAATTCGTTTTAATTTATTTGTTTTATTTGTTTTAATTTATTTGTTTTATTTGTTTTATTGTTTTATTTGTTTTATTTGTTTTAATTGTTTTATTTGTTTAAGTTATTTGTTTTATTTGTTCTATTTGTTTTAATTGTTTTAATTGTTTTAATTGTTTTAATTGTTCATTTGTTTTAATTGTTTTAATTGTTTAATTGTATTAATTGTTTAATTGTTTTAATTGCTTTGATTGCTTTATTTGTTTTAACTGTTTTAATTGTTTATTTGTTTTAATTGTTTAATTGTTTTAATTGTTTATTTGTTTTAAATGTTTTAATTGTTTTAAATGTTTATTTGTTTTATTTTGTAATTGTTTTAATTGTTTAATTGTTTTAAATGTTTTAATTGTTTTAATTGTTTATTTGTTTTATTTGTTTAATTGTTTGAATTGTTTGAATTGTTTTAATTGTTTATTTATTTTAATTGTTTTAATTGTTTGAATTGTTTGTTTTCTTTGCTGCAGCAAATGGCGGAAAACTTGGGCGAAAAAATTTGCAGCGGAAAAGACGGCAGCGGCAGCAGCGGCTGGTCGGTGCTGCAGTTCGCTCGGGTGTACGTACACCTGAAAACGCGGACCATGCGCAGAAGATACGCCCTTGATCTTCTCCACAAACATTCCCCGAGAATTGATTTAAACCCTATTCTAAACCCTGAACCCTAAACCCTAAACCCTAAACCCTAAACCCTAAGGCCCAGACAACGAACTAACTCCCAAGGGCCACGCCCAGCAGCAGCTGCGCACCAACGCACCGCCAACCCACAAACCCTAAACCCTAAACCCTAAACCCTAAACACTAAAAGGGAGGAAGTCGGACAAGTGCACTTGGCGCGGTGCGCCGACAGAGGAGCACTGCGCAACTCGAGAGGGTTTAGGGTTTAGGGTTTGGGGTTTAGGGTTTGCAACCCCTGGCAAACCTGCCGTTTCTTTCATTTTTTTGAAATTCAAGAAATAAAATAAATTAATTTGGAGACTCAAAAGAGAAAAGACGCAAAATATTAAAAAGAAACGAAAGTGTTCATTTATTTCCTCGCGGGACTTGCACACCGAGCTGTACGTACACCTCGGCGCATGCAACTTTCTCCACCTGCGCATGCAGCTGTACGTACACCTCAGTGCATGCAGCTTTCTGCACTTGCAAAGACAATTTAAACTTTTAAAAACAATAAAACTCAGTCTTTTTAATTCGACTCTTTGCTGGCACAAAGCTGTACAGACACGGGTTTAGGGTTTAGGGTTTAGGGTTTAGGGTTTGGGGTGTCCGCCACGCGGACACCCCTGAACCCCAAACCCTAAACCCTAAACCCTAAACCCTAGGGGAGCGGGTTGAGTACCCCCTGCGCGTTTCAGCAATTTTGCACTTTTCAAAAGAGACATTTAAATGCATGCAGATGCAATTTAATTATTTAAATTCTGCAAATTAAAACTTTTTGATTTTTGTCCAAATGCGCTGCAGCTGGTCTTCAAGCAGAAATTAATTGCATTTTATTTTTGCAATTAATCCGAATTTTGAAATTCAATTTTTAATTTCAATTTTCGAATTTTAAAATGCAATTTTTAATTTCAATTTTCTAAATTCTGCAATTCTTAAATTCTATAGTGGAAGTGGAGAGGTGTGCCAATGCTGCCTGTGTCTCATAGACTCTCTGGCTGCTGCTGCTGCTGCTGCTGCTGCTGGGCCTGCTGCTGCTGCTGCTGCTGCAACAGCAGCAACTATAGCCATCGGTGGGCGCATAAAAGGAAAGACAGAGATTTACTTTCAGAAGTTCTTGCTGCGCTGCTGCTGCTGCTGCTGCTGCAGTGCCAGCAGCAATGGACACTGCGCGGCAGCAACAACCACACTAGCCAGTTGCTGCTGCTGCTGCTGCTGCTGCTGCAGCTGCAGCAGACCGGCAGCTGCAACGGTGAAACCACGTGCTTGAAACAGCAGCCACTGCAGCAGCAGAAGCAACGGCATCAACCGCAGTAGCAATAGCAACTGCAGCAGCAGCAACTGCAGCAGCAGCGGCAGCAGCAACTGCAGCAACAGCAGCAGCAGCAACTGCAGCAGCAAGTGCCTTCAAGCAGCTCGCCGGCCTGCCTTTAGGCAACCCCACCGGCTGGCGGCGGCACCACCAACTTGTCCTGTGACTGCATGCAATTAAATTGCATTTTATTTTTATTTTTGATTATTTAAATATATTTATATTATTTAGGTTATATTATTTATTCTCTTCAAGAAGAAGAAGAAGAAGAAAGGTCTGTTGCAGTGGGAATGCTGGGGGCGGGCAGGCGGGCAATGATTTCCTTGAGGTCGTCTGGGGTGTACTGTTTGAACCTGCGGCAAAGAGAAACGAAAACGAAAACAAAAAACGAAATAAAAATCAAAATTAAAAATAAAATTTAAAACTAAAATAATAAATTAAAACAACGAGGAAATAAAACCCGCATTCCGACTCACTGACACGACCTGCTGCTCGCCCGAAACGCAGAAAGCGGTGCAGCTTCGCGCTTTCCGCTGCGTTTTGCGTTTTATTTCCAGTTTTTAAGTTCAAATTTGTTTTATTTTATTATTTTTAATTTATTTATTTAATTTTGGCCAAAAATTTGCAGCAATTGCTGCGCACTTCGTCTCTCCTACGCGCAGCGCCGCCATTTCCACATTACTTGAATTCAACTTTTCCTCCATCACCTGCCGCAGCACCACCAGGGCCAGATCTTCAGCAGCTGCAGCAAATATTGAAAAGAAAATAAAAAAGAAAAGAATTAAAAAAGAAAAGAATAAAAACAAATAAAGTGGTCATTAAGATTTCAATTTGCTGCCTAAAAAGCCCGCGAAACCCCGAAATGATGTCTTGAATGACTCAGGCTCTTTTGGTCGTTTTCTCTCTTTTTGTGATCTACAGATTTATCTCTTTTTTTCATTTCAAATTCTCCTTTACATTTAATCATAAATTCATTTTTGCGAATTTAATTATTAGTGAAGTATTCGCTCATTTGTTGATTTCTGAATGCCTTCTTTTCGCGCCTTGGTTCGCCGCCCAGTTGTCGGCAGTCGAAATATGCTGCTTTCTGTACATGGATCCATCTATTTAATTCTCAATTTTAATTTATTATTATTTATTTTATGATCTATTTAATTCTCAAATTTAATTTATTATTATTTATTTTATGATTCTTTTTCGTTTTACATTCATTTGTACCTTCCATAGACATGTTTTCGTTGTACTGCTCCTGCAGCATCGCCTCTGCGCCCTCCTGCGCTGAGCCCATCGCCACGGCCAAGTACTTCGTGACAGTGCCTGAAAGCGCAAAAAAATGGAAATAAAAAAGCGAAAAATAAATTAAAACGAAACAAATAAATAAATGGAGAAAATAAAACAAAGAAAGGAAATAACTTTCCCTTTGTTCGGCCCGCGCTGCAGAGTGCCGACTGCTGCTGCTGTGCAAGTCCGGGCATCGGGAGCAAACTGCCTCTGGAAACTCTGGGAAAGCGAACTGAAAAGAGAAGAAAACAAACTTAAAATTAAAAATAAATAATTAAATAAAATATTTATTTAAATTACCCGAGGGATCAGCACTATACAGCGCCGGACCCTCTTTGTCCACTCCCCCCACGATCAGCGCCACCCCAAAAGGCCGGCTCATGGTTTTCTTGCGGCGCCCAGAGCCCACATCTGCAGCAGCAAATCAAATTTAAAAGATTAAATGACTCAGAATTGATTTAAAATAAAACAATTAAACAAAAATAAAACAACTCAACAAGTTAAACCATCAAAAAGACACCAAAGGCGCGGGCAGCCGCCACTCACATTCACTTGCATTGCAAAAAACTTTTCAGATTCCCAACTTGTGGCCTACGCCCCTCACTAAGCTAGCACTTTAATTATATTTAATATATCCTTTTCTATAAATAAATATATGTATATATATCATATATATACACACATATATATATATACAAATTTAAAGTATAACATACGCAGAATATGAATAATGTATGGAAATAAATGTGTATATATATGCATGTATATATTTTTAAACATTCATACAAGTGCATATCTTTGCAGGCAAATGCAGAATGAGTTTCTGCGCTTCTTTTCAAAGGCAGTTTGACTTATTTTGTGTTCATGAAATGGCTTTGCTGAGGCGCTTGGAAAGCACCCAAGAGGAGGCGCAGCAAACAAATAAACCAGCAGCAGAACTGCAGCAAAATAAAAAGAAAATAAAAAGAATTAAATTGAAATAAAAATAAAACTAACCCGAAAAGTCCAGAGCCAAGTCCGCCACTGCGTCCACGCAACTCCGGACACTCATCTTTTCGTTGAAGGTGAAGAAGTGGTTTGCGCATTCCACCCGCGCGTGGTCTATGAGGGTTCTGAGCAGCAAATGAATTCAAATCAATTCAAATTAATTCAAATTAATTCAAATGAATTCAAATGAATTCAAATGAATTCAAATTAATTCAAATTAGTTCATTTTAAGTGGAAAAGGATGGAGAAAGAAAGAGCATTACAGCGCCAATGCAGGCTCGGCTTTCCCAAATGTCACAAGGCACAAGGTAAACTGCAGAAAGTGAAATGCAGAAACTCAGCAGCAAAGAAACAGCGTGCAACTTCTGCAGTTTGAATGAAGAAAAAACAAAAATAAAACCTTTAATAATAATAATAATAATAAACAAAGATAAAAGAATTGCTGAATATACTTTTTCCCGAGTCAATTGGTCCACTTCACACCCAGCAGCCAAACTGCCGCAGCCAGCGGGCGGCGACGACCCTGGGGCCTTTTGCCGTCAAAACCGCACGAAACGAAAGAACTAAAGACAATTTAATGAATTTATTGAATTAAAAAGAAGAAATGTGCTTTTTTTCGGGTCGGATCTTGCAGAAAAAGGGGAAGATCGCACCTGGCGTCGGCGATGAGGCCACTCATGGCGCAGGCGATGTGGGTGTCCACCTCTGCAATTTTCTGAATTGACTGCGGCTCCAAAAGACAAGAAGTTATTCTTCTTTCGGAGGCCAAAACGACTCCGTCTTTTGTTTGAATTCCAATCGCAGTGCTCCCCAGTTTGATGGCGCCCAGGGCGTACTCCACCTAAGAAAGCAAGAAAGCAAACATGAATTATGTATATATATATATACATATATATATACATAAAATATATATAAATGTGCATTTTTTGAACATTAATTCATATTTGTTTGCAGGCAAACGCAGTGGCTGCGATTTGGCACTGCAAGCGGCCCAGAAGCAAACGTGAATGCAGCAAACGTGAATGAAAGCAGCAGCAGCAGCAGCAGCAGCAGCAGCACGCGGTATATATGCAGAGGCGCGAAGCAAATGGAATTCAAATCCACAATAATGGAATTAAAAGGCATTAATAACTTCTTTAAATTCAAATAAGCCGGAGATTCCATTCACCTGAAACAAACGGCCCTCGGGCGAGAAGGTGTTGACGCCGCGGTCATATTCGCTCCTGCAAACATGAACAAATGGAAAAGCAGAGCCTCTTTGCGGCATTTTTGGAATTTTTCATTTCATAAAGTTGCATGCAATCCTTTTTTGCCAATTAATTCGCTTATGCATGCGCCAGTTCATTCATTTGTTCAGTTTCCTGCGCCTGCTCTTGAAGGCGAACTGTTGCAGGTTTCTCCAGTTCACATTTTCCAGCAGCAGCGCTGCACACGAATAAAATATAAATATAAACCCAAAAGACTTCGCAAATATTCGCAAAATGCAAAAGAGAAAACAAAATTTCAAAAAATTTCTCCGATTGGGTTCGAACAAGGGAGAAACGGAGAGAAACAGAGTGGCAATTGAATGGGCAAAGTGGATGCGAATGAACTTGAATTGAAGCAAATTGACTTCGACAGATTCCCAATGGCACTTCAGCAAATAAATAATTCAAAACTTGTTCATTAAAAGGCAAAAGATCTGCGTGAGGTCTTTTGCCACAACAGTGCGAAAAGGCGCCAACGGGGGGCATTTTTGTTGGTTTTTGGACTTAAAAAACGAAAAGGAATATTCCATTTGATTTAATTAGCACAGATTCAAAAGAATAACATCCTATGCACGTCAAAACTCGAAAGTTTCCATGCTTTCCTTCAGGAAGCTGCGGCAAGTGGCATTCAAATCCGCACTGGGGTCAGTGCGCCGGCTCGTTTTGCTTCTCATTCAAATTGAATAGAAGCAGCAGAAAGCCCGTCAAACAACACAAAGAAAATGCGCAGTTAAGTCTTCTGTTTCTGCATATCTTGGTGAACTCCGGGCTCCCTTGTTGCAGGAGGGTGGAAGCTGAACTGCCAGTTTCAGCGCTCACAGCCCATTCCAGCCGGCTTCTGGCAGTCTATTTGCATTCTTTAGTGCAATTTAAATGAGAAAAGGGGAAAATAAAAGATTCAAAAGTACTTTCTTCGGCAGACGAGTAAAGCTGCTCATTGTACCTGGTGGTGAACATCCTTGCAGAGGCGCCGCCGAGCCGCAGCTCTCCGTGCACTCGGCGTCTCGAGGGAAGTTGGGAAAACAAGAAAAGAATAAAACGAAATATAAAAAGGAATTACAATTTCCTTCTTCGCAAATGGCACACACAAGGAGTTCCTGCTGCAGCCGCCTCGCATGCAGCAGTCGGCGAAGACGGGCTGGACAGCGGCTGCTGCTGCTGCTGCTGCTGCTGCTGCTGCTAGGTTTCCAGTATCAACCGCAGTGAAATAGTTGGTTTTTATTGGCATTTTGCCTTTTATTCCCCATTAGAGACTCATATAGCCGTCTAATTAGTGCCTAATTGCCCAGTTCTTCGGCCAAGTGGTGGTCGGCTGCTGCTGCTCACTGTTGATGCTGTGCAAGAACATAAATAATTTGCCTGTACCTCCAAAGACAAACTCATTTTCTGTTTCTTTTCTTTAAAGTGAGTCTTCAGAGCCCCAAGGAAGTACTTTTCTTTTCTTTTCTCATTAACAAAATGCTTATTGCCTCACTTAGGCTTTTAATTAGTCCTTTTCTTTTTGTGCATTTCCTAATTTTATAGCCACAAGAGCAGCAGCAGCCCGTGCTGCTGTTCTGCTGCTCCACCCTATACGCTGCAGGCAGCCACAGCCACAGCAGCAAAACTGAATGCCTCAAATAGATTTCAAAAAATAAAGAGCAACAAAAGTCCTTCATATAATAATATAATCCTTTATATGCTTCTAAGTGCTGCTGAGTGCAGCGCAGAGCCCTGCTAATGCCCCCATTCAAAGTAGGGGGGCCCCTGGGGGCCCCTGGGGGCCCCTAGGGGCCCCTGGGGGCCCCTGAGGGGCCCCTTGCTGCTAAGGGGGCCCCAGCAAGAACACGCTGCCTTCCCCACTCCTAAGGGTCTTGTGTTTGGGGGCCCCCCTTGTGCTGCAGCACGAGGGCCCCTCTTGTGCTGCAGCACAAGGGGGGCCCTTGTGCTGCAGCAAGAGTCCCGCAGCAGCAGCAGATTGTGGCTGTTTGCGCACGTGGAGCAGCAGCAGCTGCTGCTGGCACGGGTGCAGCAGCGCAGCAGCAAACCGAAGAGCCGCGGGGTTTTAAAACAGCAAATGAGCAGCAAAAAGTGAAGACAAAAAGAAAAGAAAAATAAATCAAATCCAAACTAAATAAAAGTCTAAAGAGGCAGCTTTCCATTAGCTGCAAAGCAGCAGCTCGAAGCAGCAAATGGACTTGCTGCTGACTCCCCTGCTGCTGCTGCTGCTGGCTGCCCTGCTGCTGCTGCTGCTGCTGCTGGCTGCCCTGCTGCTGCAGCTGCTGCTGGCTGCCCTGCTGCTGCTGCTGCAGCTGCGGCCTTTGTTTTTGCTGCTGCTGCCAGACTTTGCTGCACTAATCAACTACCCTATTGCTATTATATTATCTTGGGGTGCAGCAGACGCTGCAGCAAACAATTCATATTTCACTTGAAGTTTATTGACGCACACTGTGCACCCTAACCCTCGAGGGTTTAGGGTTTAGGGTTTAGGGTTTAGGGTTTAGTCAGGGGGCCCCCCCCCAAACCCCTTTTTGAACCCTTTTGCGTTTATGGGGCCCCCTGCCTTTGCTGCTGTGTTTATTTTTCTTTCGAAAAGAGCCCGGGGGCCCTCTGTGGGGCCCCCTGCGGGGCCCCCTGGGGGGCCCCCCCCGCTGCTGCTGCTGCTGCTGCTGCTGCTGCTGCTGCTGCAGCTGGTCAAAGGCTAGCCGCTGCTGCACCAAAAAGGCCCCCGCAGTGCTGTCTTGCTGCGTCAAGACTACAGCAGCCGCTGCAGCAAAAGCAGACAAAATATAAACATAAATATAAATATAAACATAAATATAAATATAAATATAAATATAAATATAAATATAAATAAATATATATTAAAATATAAATATAAATAAATATATATTTAAAAAGATATTTATTGAATTATATATTTGTGCAACTACTCCTAATGTACATACACTACTATTGGCTTTTGCAAAAGAAAAATAAATTTGAAAAAAAGAAACTCTTGCAGCTCAAGCCTCGAAGTACAGCTCAAATCACGCACAGCAGCAGCAGCAGCAGCAGCAGCAGCAGCAGCAGCAGCAGCAGCAGCAGCAGCAGCAGCAGCAGCTGCAGGAAATAAAAAACAAAGTGCAGCACTTCTTACCCCCCACAGGTTTATTTCTGTTTTTGTCTTTTATCTTTTTCAACTTTCCCAAATCATATTCTCTGTCGTGTCTGCTGCGCTTCTGCGGCAGCGGCTGCTGCAGCAGCTGCAGCCGTTCGAACGCCTGCTGCTCCTTTGCTGCTGCTGCTGCTGCTGCTGCTGCTGCGCCTGCGTCTGCTGCTGCCTCGTCCTCTTCCCAAGAAACTGTCCTGCTGCAGCCAAGTTGCTGCGAGCGACTTGCTGCTGCTTCCTTTCGCTTCAGCATCATTTCAGGCGTCATGACAGATATGCGACGAGGCTGCTGCTGCTGCTGCTGCTGCTGCTGCTGCTGCTGCTGCTGCTGTTGCTGCAGCAGAGGCTGCACCTGCTGCTCCTGCAGCTGCCGCCGCTCTTGCCGCTGCACCTTCCTATGGTGCTGCTGCTGCTGCTGCTGCTGCTGCTGCTGCTGCTGCTGCTTCCTGTAGCAATCTTTTAGCCGCCGCATGCTGCTTAAAATGAGGCGGCAGCGAACAGCCAGCAGCAACTTGCGTCTGCGGCTGTTTGTCAGCAGCAGCAGCTGCCGCGTCTGCTGCAGCTGCCGCACCAGGGGGTAAGCTGCTGCTGCAGCAGCAGCTTCTGCTTCTGAGGCCGTGCTGCTGCAGCTGCTGCTGCAGCTGCTGCTGTAGCTGCTTCTGCTGCTGCAGCTGCTCCTGCTCCTGCTGCTGCTGCTGCTGCTGTCGCTCCACTCGTCTTCGCTGATGCTGAAGTCAGAGGCGTCGTCTGCGAAGCTGCTGAGGCTGCTGTCGTCCTCCGCCTCAATGTGCTGCTGCTGCTGCTGCTGCTGCTGCTGCTGTTTGAGCAGCTTGCTGCGCTGCAGCAGCTGCTGCTGCTGCACCTCCCCTTCCGAGGGCAACTTTGCGTAGAACAGCAAATAAGCTTCCTGCTGCAGTCGGCTCAAAACTGCTGCTTCGCTAACTACTGAAACGACTTCATCATCTATGGCTAGCCAGCTGCCTGCTTCCGCTGCCCCTTGGCTAGCTGCTGCTGCTGCTGCTGCTGCTGTTGCTGCTGTTGCTGCTGCTGCTGCTGGCAGCCGCACGAAGGCGCGGTAGTGGCCGGAGGAGAGCGAGGCCCCGGAGTGGGATATTACAGCGAACAAGCGGTACTGGTAAGACGGGCTTGCTGCTGCTGCTGTTGCTGCTGCTGCTGCTGCAGCTGCTGCTGCAGCTGCTGCTGCTGGATCGTCGAGGGCGCTGTCGCCTGCGTCTGCGTCTGCCTCTGCGGCCTTTGCTGCTGCTGCCTTGGCTGCTGCTGCAGTTGCTGCTGCTGCAGTTGCTGCAGCAGCAGCAAGCCGCACAGCGGGGAAGGAAGGGCTGGGGGAGTGGGGCGGCGAAGCCGCGGGCGAAGAGGCGGTGGTGGAGGCGGCCGAGAGCGTCTTCTTATCTGCTGCTGCCGCGTGCTGCTGCTGCTGCTGCTGCTGCTGCTGCTGCTGCTGCAGCAGCCGGAGGAGCTGCTGCTGCAGCTGCTGCTGCTGCTGCTGCGCCGCGTCGGGAGGCACGAAGGGGGCCAGGTTGAGGCGCGCGGGAAAAGCAACTGGGCGGTGGTTTTTTGTTGGAAAAAAACTTTCTTTAAAAAAAGAAATTGAAAATCTCTTCAAAGCAAAAACCAAAACTGAAGGACTGCTGAACAGCTCCAGCCGCTTCTCAGCACTCACCTTCCGCTCGCACCTGCTGCACCTGCGAAACACCCACACCTGCTGCTGCTGCTGCTGCTGCTGCTGCTGCTGCTGCTGCTGCTGCTGCGGCGGCGGCGGCGACGGGGGGCCGCAGCCGCACGCGGCAACTCGGCGGCCAGCCTCTGCAGCTAGGGTTTGCTGAGGCGGAACAGGGTCCGGCTCCGAGCTAGGGTTTAGGGTTTGAAGCTAGGGTTTAGGGTTTGGCGCAAGGGTTTAGGGTTTGGCGATAGGGTTTAGGGTTTGGCGCTAGGGTTTAGGGTTTGGCGATAGAATTTAGGGTCTGGCGCTAGGGTTTAGGGTTTGGGATTAGGGTTTGAGATTCGGGTTTGGCGCTAGGGTTTGGGATTGGGATTAGGGTTTGGGATTAGGGTTTAGGGTTTGTGGCTGGGCGTACATGTAGGCGTTGCTGCCGCTGAGGGTTTCCTTGGCCACAAACCTCTGCAGGGCCTTTTCGAGGGCGAGGGGCTTCTGCGGGGGGGCCCCCCAGCGGGGGCCCCCCAAGCCCGGGGGCCCCCCCCAGCGGGGGCCCCCCAAGCCCGGGGGGCCCCCCCGGGGCCCCCCGGGGCCCCCGGGGGCCCCCGGGGCCCCCGGGGCCCCCAAGTCCAGGGGAATGTCTACAGCACTTTCGAACCTGACGGAGGCCTTTCCACACTCTGTACAGACAACAGAAGATCTGAGCCAGAAGCCGAAGAGGCGGCCGAAGTAGCTGGTGAGAGCGACCTCGGGCTTGACCTCCTTGCGCTGCTGCTGCTGCTGCTGCTGCTGCTGCTGCTGCTGCAGCGCTGCTGCTGCTGCACTCGCAGGGGCCTTCATCAAAGCGTCTATCAAGTACCTGAAGAACTCGTGAGCGTCTTCTTGTCTTCCGGGTCGAAAGGCCTTCCAAATGAAGGGTCGGATGTACCCTGCCAGCAGGTTCGGCGCGAAGCCCTGGGGGCCCCCCCAGGGGGCCCCCCGGGGGCCCCTGTCCTCCCTTTCTGCTGCTGCTTCCTTCCGGTGAATGGCAGCCACTTGCTGCTCCAGTTTGCAGAACGCGCAGAACCTCGCGGCCCCCTCTGCTGCTTCCCCCGGGGGGCCCCCTGAGGGCCAGTCTGGAGAAGCAAGACCTCCTGTGGACTGCAGCAAGACAGTCCTCAGCAAGGCCTGGGGTGTACGCGAAGGCCTGGAGGACAGAGTTGACGAAGCAAAGAGTGTGGGGGTTTGCGAGGCCGCGGCCGGGGGCGGGGGGCTGCGCACACACACGCTGCTGCTGCTGCTGCTGCTGCTGCTGCTGCTGCTGCTGCTGCTGATGCTGCGAGGAGGGGGGCTGCAGCAGGCTGCGCGGCGGCTGCTGCTGCATTGAGTGCGAGGGGGAGGGGGGGAAACAAACGGGAAGAAGCACGACAGACTGCTGCTGCTGGGCACACGCACATGCAGCAGCAGCAGCAGCAAAGCAGCAGCAGCAGCAGCAGCAAGGCAGCAGCAGCAGCAGCAGCAAGGCTGCAGCAGCAAGTAGCTTACCGCTCTCCAGCAGGGAAGCGGCACATCCGCTGCGTCACACAGCACTTGGCTTGCAGGGGCTCGCGGCGGCAGTTCTGCTGCTGCTGCTGCTGCTGCTGCTGGATGCTGCTGCTGCTGCCCCTGCTGCTA
Organism: Eimeria necatrix; assembly: GCF_000499385.1. Taxonomy (NCBI): domain Eukaryota; phylum Apicomplexa; class Conoidasida; order Eucoccidiorida; family Eimeriidae; genus Eimeria; species Eimeria necatrix. The sequence goes on along the minus strand of NW_013651717.1, from coordinate 93,250 downwards.
CCTTCTGGCAGGGCTCTTCATCTTCTGCTGCTGCAACAAACGAAATGCTGCGGTCCGCCAGCTGTATGCAAACAGCACCCGAAGCCTCGGGCATCTTCCACAGGACCAGCTGCTGCTGCTGCTGCTGCTGCTGCTGCTGCTGCTGCTCGAAAAGGCGCGCCTTCTGCTGCGGAAAAAAACACTAAAGGCCTTTTGTTGCTGCTGCTGCTGCAGCAGCTGCTGCCGCCAGCTCCGCCGCACAGGAAGCTGTTCGCGCTGCTGGAGCTGCTGCTGCTGCTGCTGCTGCTGCTGCAGTTGCTGCAGCTGCAGTGTGGCGGCTGCTTGCCTCTTTGTTTGTCAGCTGATGAGCTCTGTTCTTGTTTGTTTTGCTTCTTTGTCTTTGCTGCTGCTGCTGCTCCTTCCTATTTCGGGGCTCTGCGCATTTTGCTGCAGCAGCTGCCCCGCGGGCTTTGCTGCAGCAAGCTGGGCTTGGGTCTTCTGCTGCTGGGGGCGGGGAGGGCGCTGGTTTCTGCAAACCCTAAACCCTAAACCCTAAACCCTAAACCCTAGGCCCTCGCCAGGCGAGAAGGCGCGCCTAGCCGGGCTGGCTCGTGGCTGCGAAAAAGAACTAGAATTGCGTTTCAGTGATTTGCCGAGGAGTCTGCATGCTTGCAGAGACAAAAGGCAAAGCTTTGGATGAATTGGACTCAAATTTCACTTATTTTTCCTCTACAGAAGTCCACAAGTCTCACCTCGCGTTCTCTGCATGCACAAGTGCTGTGGGGATGCTGCTGCTGAGGCCTGCGCGCCGCGGGGTCTCGGCGACTCGAAGCGCAGAAATAAAAGAAGAAATAAATAAACTTGAAAAGAAATTGAAACAAATTCCAATTTGCAAAACTCAGCGTCTCATTCGCTGCTCAGAGTGCCCCGAACTCAAGAAAAGGAAAGAATAAAACAAATGACTCGCCAGCGACTGGCCCTGGCGAGCGGCAGAGCCCTCGGGTGTACGTACACCCGATTCAACTGCCTCGCTTCCCACTATTTTCGCGCGATCTCTAGGAAATTTAAAACGCAATTTACTCCAGAGTTGCAGAAATTAAAATATTTTATTTAATGGTGGAATTTTGGAGGCAGATCGCGGAGAATCTGCAGAGAATCAGCTCCACCAGAGCAGCCTTCCAGTCATTGCCGAAGCAGCCTCGTTCCTCTCCGCCGCAGAAACATCTTTTTAAATGAAATTAAATAATTTAAAGAAACACAAAAGTTTATGTCTCGCGAAACAGAGGCCAGTTAACGCCCCCTCAATGGCAAAAAGCAAAGACAAAACAACTGAGCGGTGTTAAATCCGCTGCTGCTGCTGCTATTGTTGCTGCTGCTGCCACCGCTGCTGCTGCTGCTGCTGCTGCTCCGCCCGGGGTGGACTCATCTCCTCCAGTTTGCCTCGGCATTCGCTTGTGCTGAAGGGGCCACTGCTTGCAACTGCTGCTGCCGCAACTGCTGCTGCTGCAACTGCTGCTGCTGCAACTGCTGCTGCTGCTGCTTCTGCCGCCGTTGCTTCCACTCTTGCTGCTGCTGCTGCTGCTGCTGCTGCCGTTACGTTACTTCCAGCTGGCTTTGCAACAGGGAGCATCGGCCCAGTGAAGCAAAAAGCTCATAGGCAGTGGGCCCATGAGCCGATCAGCAGCAGCAGAAGCAGCAGCAGCAAAAGCAGCAGCAGCAGCAGCAGAAGCAGCAGCAGCAACGACCAGGGCGGCAAAGGCTACGTCGCCTGCGTCGCGACAGGAAAAGCTACAAGTATGCAAAAACAGCAGCAAAAAGTGCAGGTGCAGCAGCAGCAGCAGCAAAAGCAGCAAAATGAGCAGCAGCAGCAGCAGCAGCAGCAGCAGCAGCAACAACAACACAAAAACCATAGATAGGCGGCGGCACAAGCCGCATCTGTTCACTTCGTGCCGTTCGCCACGAATAAGAAAACAAAAAAACGCAGCAGCAGCGGCAGCAGCAGCTGCTGCTGCTCACTTCATCGCTGCTGCTGCAGCAGCTGCAGCTGCTGCGGGCTGCCCACGCTGCAACGAGCAGCTGCTGCTGCTGCTGCTGTGGGAGCCGCAGGCAGCCAGCTGCTGCCCCACATTCAGCAGCAAAACAACAACAAAAAATAAGTGAAGAAAAGTGGAGAGTGGACAGCGAGCTGCAGCTGCCGAGCTGTCGATACACCGCACAGCCGCTGCAGCAGCAGCGGCTGCAGCAGCTGCTGCTGCTGCAGCGGCTACGCGAGACTGCTGCAGCGGCTGCCGCTGCTGCAGTGGCTACGCGAGACTGCTGCAGCGGCTGCCGCTGCTGCAGCCGCCCGACGACGGGCTACGCGAGACTGCTGCAGCGGCTGCAGCTGCTGCTGCTGCTGCAGTGGCTACGCGAGACTGCTGCAGCGGCTGCCGCTGCTGCAGCCGCCGCTGCTGCAGCCGCCGCTGCAGCAGCCCCGGCCGCTGCTGCTGCTGTCCCGTTGGCTGCTGCTGCTGCTGCCCCGTTGGCTGCTGCTGCTGCTGCTGCTGCTGCGCCGTTCACTCCTGCTGCTGCTGCTGCTGCCAGACGGCGTCGGAGGTGATGGGAAGGAAGCCTTGGGGGCGGGAGTTTGCTGCTTCGCGCTGCTGCTCGGGGTGTACGTACACCTGAAGCTCGCGAGCAGCAGCATGTCCTTTTTGCTGCTCCAAACTTCGAGAAAAAGCAGCACTAATGCTGCAGAAGAGAAGGCCAAACACTGACCACAGCAGCACCAGCTGCGGCGCACACAAACCCTAAACCCTAAACCCTAAACCCTAAACCCTAAACCCTAAACCCTAAACCCTAGAGCCCGAGCCTCTGCCTCAGCAGCAAACTAGAAAGACCTGCGGGGGTTTAAGAAGCAGATAAGGTGCCACCAAATACGAAAGGAATAAAACAGAAATGCAGAATTAAAAACAGCAAAAAGAGCAGCAGCAAAAAAGCAGCAGCAGCAAATCTCCCCCCTTACCCGGAGACCTAAAATGTCTCCCCCATGAAACAAGTCAATTGCTACTCCTGGCAGGAACGCCCCTGCAGCGCAGCAGCAGCAGCAGCAGCAGCAGCAGGAGCTGCAGCAGGCGCAGCCGCAGCAAACCCAGCAGCGAAGGCGGCAACAGCAGCAGCAGCACCAACAGCAACACCAACAGGCAGCAGAGAGCAGCCAGCAGCACCATTAGCAGCACCAACAACAGCAGGCAGCATCAGCAGCAGCAGCACCAACACCAACAGCAGCAGGCAGCAGCAGCAGCAGCAGCAGCAGCAGCCGCAGCAGCAGCAGCAACACGAACACCAACAACAGCAGACAGCAGCAGCAGCAGCCGCAGCAGCAGCAGCAACACGAACACCAACAACATCAGGCAGCAGCAGCAGCAGCAGCAGCAGCAGCAGCAGCAGCAGCAGCAGCGGCAGCAGCAGCAGCGGCGGCGGGGGGCGTGGGGAGCGGTTTGCTGCTGCTGAGTTGCTGCACTTGCGCAAAAGTGAAGCTTTTGGCTTTCTTTTTATTCTTTCTTTAAATCTTTTAAAATATAATTTACTCAGCAGCAGCAAACACAAACACGCAACAACCACAACTCCCCCACACCCAACTCCCCACGGCACCAGGGGCCCCCTGGGGGCCCCCTGGGGGCCCCTTGGAGGCCCCTTGGGGGCCCCCTGGAGGCCCCTTTGGGGCCCCTTGAGGGCCCCTTCGGGGCCCCTTGGAGGCCCCTTTAAGGCCCCTTGGAGGCCCCTTTGGGGCCCCTTGGAGACCCCTTTGGGGCCCCTTTGGGGCCCCTTGGGGGCCCCCTGGGGGCCCCTGGGGGCCCCTGGAAAAGGGTCTGGACTGACCTGCAGCAACAGCAGCAGCGGCGTAGGCCGTGCATGCGTAGAGGGTTTTGGTGCGGGGCTGTGGGGTTTTGTAGCCGCCGACTCTGTCGACAGTGAGGCCCCCCATGAGGACTCCAGCCACGGGAGAGGAAGCAGCAACAGCAGCAAAAGTCAACATTGCTGCAGCAGGACTCAGCTGCAGCAGCGAGGCGTACAGCACAGTGCCCCAGAACTGCACGCCAGTCACCACGAACAGCAACGCGCACAGAGTCAGCACCGGAAACACGTACATCGGCGTCCTGCAGCAGCAGCAGCAGCAGTAGCAGCAGCAGCAGCAGCAGCAGCAGCAGCGGCGGCGGGTGAGCGGCGGGAGAGGCGGGATGGACGCCCGCGTGCGCCAGCCAGCAGCAGCAGCAGCAGCAGCAGCAGCAGCAACGCAGCGCTAGCGGTGCAGCAGCAGCTGCGTGGAACGCACGCGCTGCGACGCTGCAGCAGCAGCAGCAGCAGCAGCAGCAGCAGCAGCAAAGGCAGTCGCTGCTGCCGCAGCAGCAGCTCGCGAAACAGATGCGCAGCAACACTGCAGCAGCAGCAGCAGCAGCAGCAGCAGCAAACTTGAAAACAACTTCCACTTACATCAAAAGATGCAGCGCAGCTCGCTTTTGGCTCATTTGTGCTGCGCTGCTGCAGCCAGAGGGGGGCCCCTCAGGGGGGCCCCCCTCTCCTGTGGCGGGGCTGTAAGTTGTGGGGGTTAAGGGTTCTGCTGATCTTCTTCTGTGAGTTGCTGCTGCTGGGGACTTGGCCAGGGAAGAGTCCTTGTCTTCCTCTGCATGCAGCAGCTGCAGCCGCTGCTGCTGCTGCTGCTGCTGCTGCTGCTGCTGCGGCTGCAGAGGCGCGCTGCAGCGGCCGCCGGGGCTGCCCATAACTCCCAGCTCCACCCCGAAGTCCGCCGCCAGAGGCGCATCCCGCAGCTGCTGCTGCTGCTGCTGCTGCTGCTGCTGCTGCAGCGCCCCGCAGTCCGCCGCCTCTGGCTCCTTTGCTGCAGCAACTGCTGCAGCAACTTTGCCCTCCGGGGCGCATGCAGGGGCCCCCAGGGCCCCGGGGCCCCAGGGAGTGTCCACGTAGTGTTTGGGAAAAGCAAAAACTAAAACTGATAAAAGAAAAAGAAATGAAACTTGAACACAAATTGCTGCTCTCCAGCTGAAGCCCAAGTAGACAGAGAGGACTCCCGCAGTCAGGTAGCCCACCTGCAAGCAGCAGCAGAAGCAAACTCCCAATATGAGAGCAGCAGCAGCAGCAGCAGCAGCAGCAGCAGCAGAGCCCGCGGCCTGCGGCTGCAGCAGCGGCGCGCGCTGCAGCAGCAGCAGCAACAGCAGGAGCAGCCTTCGCCCCAGCAGAAACAAGAACAGCAGCAGCTGCAGCAGCAACAGAAACAAGGACAGCAGCAGCAGCCGCAGCAGCAGCAACAGAAACAAGCACAGCAGCAGCAGCAACAGAAACAAGCACAGCAGCAGCAGCCGCAGCAGCAACAGAAACAAGGACAGCAGCAGCAGCAGCAGCCGCAGCAGCAACAGAAACAAGCACAGCAGCAGCAGCAACAGAAACAAGCACAGCAGCAGCAGCCGCAGCAGCAACAGAAACAAGCACATCAGCCGCAGCAGCAGCAGCAGCAGCAGCAGCAGCAGCAGCAGCGGACAGTGACCCCGACGACTGCAGCGCCCTGCATGAGTCCCATCCAGAGGGCGGCCTTTTTGGGAGGGGCGAATTCGTCGACCCAAACGGGAGCATAAATGACAAAAGGAGTTTGAGTTAAGCCAACAAGGAAGCGGCTGGCGAGCAGCAGCAGCGCAGCAGCAGTCAGGTCTCCGAAAGCAAAGCACGGCAGCCGAAAAAACGAAGCTGCTGCGCCTCCTGCTGCTGCTGCTGCTGCTGCTGCTGCTGCTGCTGCTGCGGCTGCGTCCGCCGCGCCGCCGCCGCCCGCAGCACCCGCCGGCTCCAACGCGCCCGCAGCAGCAGCGGCGCCCGGCCCCAGCCCGCCGCCGCCGCCGCCGCTGCTGCTGCTGCTGCTGCTGCTGCTGCTGCTGCTGCTGCTGCTCTCCTGCTGCAGCAGCGCCGTCAGCACCAGCAGCAAAGTGGCCAGCGCGTTCAGCAGCACTGACACGCCAACCACCCGCCTCGAAGACCACTGCGCAAAGACGCGGCCGGCGAAGGGCGAGGCCAGCGTGAGGCCCACGTACGGCAAAGCCCCCAGCATGCCTGCAGCAGCAGCAGCAGCAGCAGCAGCAGCAGCAGCAGCAGCAGCAGCGGCAGCAGTGATCTCGCAGCAGGCTAGAGTCAAGGGCTGCGCAGCTAGGCGCTCGCTTGCTGCTCAAGTGCTTCTTGCTGCCTCTCTCTCCAGCTAATGGTTCTCTACGTGCGCCTCGCTGCTGCTGCTGCTGCTGCTGCTGCTGCTGCTGCTGCTGTGTCGCTGCCTATCTACGCATGCGCCTCTGTGGGGCCGGGAGCTGCTGCAGCCTTTAGGCGCCTCCGCGGGCCCGCGCGCTGCATCGGCAGCAGCTGCTGCTGCCGTGCCGCCGCCGCTGCTGCTGCGCTGCCGCTGCTGCTGCTGCTGCTGCTGCTGCTGCTGCTGCTGCTGCTGACCTTGCCAGGTGGGAGAGAGGCGAAACTCGCTCGCCAACTGCGAAAGAGTGCAGGGGATGGCCCCACAGTCGAAGTTGACGAAAATCTCCAAAGCAAAAAAGACCAAAAAAACAGCAGCAGTGAAGCGCACGTCTTCCCGCGGGTGCTGCTGCGGGCCCAGCTGCAGCAGCAGCAGCAGCAGCAGCAGCAGCAGCAGCAGCAGCAGCAAGCCCTCAACCCTCACAAAGAAACCCTTAAAACTCACAAAGAAACCCTAAACCCTCTAAATAAAACCCTAAACCCTCCAAATCGGACATAGATAAAAACCTGAAGTCCCAAACTGCCGAAATAGAAACCCTAAACCCTAAACCCTAAACCCTAAACCCTGGTTTAGGGTTTAGGGCTTGAGGCCTGGGGCTCTCCAGCTATTTCTGCAGAATTCCCTCAATCACCCACTGTGGCTGCAGCAGCAGCAGCAGCAGCAGCTACGCCATCATCAGCAGCAACTGCAGCAGCAGCAGCAGCAGCTACGCCATCATCAGCAGCAACTGCAGCAGCAGCAGCTACAGCTCCAGCAGGAGTAACTGCAGCAGCAGCCGCGCCCAGATCAGCAGCAGCAGCAAGTGCAGCAGCAGCAGCAGCAGCAGCAGCAGCTGGGACTAACCGGCTTCGGCTCCAAGCCGCAAACTCTCCAAATCCGAGTTAGTCCTCCATTTGCAATTTGCTGCTGCTGCTGCTGCTGCTGCGCAGCAGGCAGGGGGGCCCCCGTGTCTGCTGCTGCAGCGTGGGCGTTTCTGGGAGCAGCAGCAAGGCGGGGGGCCCCCTTGGCGTGCCTTCCTGCGCTGCTGCTGCTGCTGCTGCTGCTGCTGCTGCTGCTGCGCCTCCAGCCGGCCCAGGGAAGACCCAGGGGCCCCTCGGGGGGCCCCTCAGCAGCAGCAGGGGGGCCCCCCCCACCCTCTTCCAAGTCGGGGGGCCCCCTAAAGACCAGGGGATGGCGTTCATCTGTAATGGGTTTAGAAGGAGAAGCTGCCATTGCAAAAGCAGCAGCAGCAGCAAGAGTTGCTGCTGCCTTTTCGAGGGTTTCGGGGGGCCCCTGAGGGTCCTGGGGGGCCCCTGCTGCGCCGGGGGGCCCCTGGCTGCTGCTGCTGCTGCTGCTGCTGCTGCTGCTCTCCAAGTCCGCGGGCTCGGGCCTCGCTGCGCTCATTTGCAGCAAATGGGGGCCCCCCAATCCCCATGAAGTGCCCGGGGGGAAGCAAACTGCAGCAGCAGCAGCAGCAGCAGCAGCAGCAGGCGCGAGGGCGGATCAACTCATCCTTCCTGGGCCTCTGCTGCTGCTGCGGGTGCTGCTGCTGCAGGGGCTGCTGCAGCGGCTACAGCTGCTGCTGCTGCTCGCCAAAAGGCCAGGGGGAAGTGCACATCAACTGGAAGCAAAGAAGCCCGCAGCAGGAGGCAGCAGGCGGGGAAGGCGCTGCAGCAGCAGCAGCAGCAACAGCAGCAGCAGCAGCAGCCGCAGCGCTGGCCGCAGCAGCAGCGGGCCACAGAGCCCTTCAAGTGGTCCACTGGTCACCGCCGAGACAAACAAAGAGTCCAGTGGCTCTGCAGCTCCTCCGGGGCTGCGGAGGGAAAAGAAGAACTGGAAGACGCACTGGGAGCTGCAGACATGCGGGAAAGCTGGAGCTCGGAAGCGAATTCGAAGAGTTGCTGAAGTCCTATTTGTCGAAAACAGTTTTAGGAAGCATTAAAAGGACTTTTTTCTCGAGTTGAACGGCGAAAAGCAACGAGAACGAAAGTGAGAACAGCCCCGAGCACGGAAGCCGATCAGCACTGCGCGTGGCTGCAGGCCTTTGGCTGCTGAAACTGTACATACACCGCAAATTTAAGCTCCATTAATCCATTTCGGAGCAGATTTGAATGTTTTCAAAATTCATTCTTCTGCACTTTGGAAGCACGGAGTGCCTCGGGAGGTGCGGAGGCGAGGCGTGGCTGCCCGAGGCGACCAGCAGCAAAGTGGCCAGACTGCTTCTCCGCTGCAGCAGCAGCAGCAAAAAACGGAAACAAATACCATTTAATTCAGCAGCAAACACAAATTGCATTTGGAAAGTCAAGAAGACTCGCTGCAGACTGCCGAGCGCACGCGCCAACGTTGCGGTGTCTGGGGTGTACAGACACCCCGCGCCGCAGAAGTTCACCACTGAACTTCTTTGCTCCAATCACTTCAAATTTTGCGCAAATTCGAAAAGCACTTCAACTAAAAAGCTGCTGCTGCCAAAAACTGCGGCGCTGCCGCCCCTGGAGCCCCGGAGGGCTTGTGCGCTGGGGAGTGCGCCGAACTTCGGGGAAAAACGGAGATAAATAGTCAAAAAAGATGAAAAAAAGAGAACTATTTTGCTTTTTTGAACTATTTCACTCATTTGAGGCTTCTTGGGCCCAGCCAGAGCCCCTGGCCGGCGCGCAGTGAAGAGCCTCTTATATCTGTATTTGCACAAGACGCAGTTTGCTGCAGCTGCGCTGCTTAGTTTGCTGCAGCAAGTCTCTGCAGCTTCTACAGAGTGTCTTGAGCAGCAGGGCTTTGAGTTGTTTCGAAAAAACTAAAAATGAATCTTTTGAAAAGACTTTCGAGAGAAGTGTATCTACAGCTCCTGCAGGAGCTGTAGATACACCTGAGAGCAAGCAGCAGCTGCCTTTCAGGGCCCCCAAGCAGCAGTTTTGCTTCGCCATTTTAATTGTTTTGAAGTTTTAATGAGAATTATAAACTCCACCTCAGAGGCCACGAGAAAAGACCACTGGGCAGCCAGAAAGGTCTCTTTGGGGGCCCCAATGGTCTTTTTTGTGGCTGAAGTCCATTTAAAAAGTCCATTAAAAATAAACGAAGTGGACCATTGGTCCACGAGGCCCAAAAAGCCCAGCAGCAGCACTCCGGGCTCACTCCGCACGGGCAAAGACAGCAGCAGCAGCAGCAGCAGCAGCAGCAGCAGCAGCAGCAGAAGCAGCAGCAGGACTTAGCATTATGCAGAATGTCTTTACTGACACTTGTGGAAGTTGTAAAGCTGCAAAGCTTTTCTGGAAAAGTGCCTCAAAAAGTCTTAAGCTTTTCCTGGGCTTTTGCTGCTGCCTGCAGATTTGCTGCTGCCTGCAGATTTGCTGCTGCTTGCAGATTTGCTGCTGCTGCTGCTGCTATTTAATTTGGTGTTTAATTTTATTTTCTGCTGCCTCTTTTAAAGTTAGAAAAGTCTTTTTGGGATTTTATAATTCCCACCAGCAGCAGCAGCTCTGCTGTACAGACAGCTCGCGAGGGCCCCAGGGCCTTCTCAAGACGCATTTGCTGCTGCTGCTGCTGCTGCTGCTGCTGCTCCGTGCTGCTGCTGCTGCTGCTTCTCCCTGCTGCTGCTGCTGCGCTGCTGCTGCTTCCCCGCGCTGCAGCTGCTGCTGCTGCTTTGGGGGCCAAATCTAATGGCAAGGCTCCAGGTGATTATAATTGGATTTAAAATTGCAAAAGGAATAAATCAGAAGTTTGTTAAAAATAAATGTGAAAAAAAGAAAAAGAATTAAATCTTTATTTAATTAATTGACTTATAATTTTCAGCAAGTGGCAGCAAAAGAGGCCCTAAGGGCCCACAAAAAGCCCCCCAAAGGTCTTTAAAATAAATCATTTAATATTTAATTGCAAAATAAAACTAATTAAGAAAAAATAACAAAAATGAGCTGCAGCCAAAGCCAGCGGGAATGCAAAAGAGTGAAGTCCATGTAACCAGGTGTACGTACACCCCAGAGTGTCCACCACCGCGCATTCAACTCTGCGGCCGCCGCCGACTGTCATTTGTGTCATTTTGGATGAAAAAAAGTCAATTTTTTTGCAAAAAAGTGTTTAAATAATCAAAATAATTAAAAAAGATTCAAAAACATTCAAAAGGGGCTTCAAAGTGACCCAGAAAGCCCCATTTTTCCTGCAGATCCGCCTCTGCTGCTGCCCTCCAGCAGAAGACTGCAGCTTTCTGAAAAGTTGGAGAATTAAAAAAAGATTTGAAGTTTTTTTTCTCTAAGTTTGATTTCTTTAGAAGTGGCTGCGGCCCGCAGGCCTGCATGCAGCTCTGGGGGGCCTCTGGGGCCGCAGCTTTCGCAGAAAGCCGCGAGAAATCCCCTGCTGCAGCAAAATGCAGAACTAGGACTGCAGAAGACCCGCAGCAGCAGGGCTGCTGCTGCTGCTGCTGCTGCTGCTGCTGCTGCTGCTGCTGCTGCTGGGGCTTGGCGCATGCGCTGCGGCGCAGCCCGCGTGGGGAAGCTCGCAGGGCAGATCTCTTTCCCCAACTTCGCGGCATCTCTTTTCGAGGCTTTTCTTCGAAGTTTGCAAAATGCCGAAGAGCTACAGAAACCACAGCAAAACGGCTCGCAACCCCAAGCGCCCCTTCGAAAAGGTGCGTTGCTGCTTCCCGCAGCAGCAGCAGCAGCAGCAGCAGCAGCAGCAGCAGCGGCGGCGCTGTGGGGGACCCGCCCCGGGATTCTTCCCAATATTTGCAAATAGTTGAAAATTGCTAATAGTGTTTCTTGAGCTGCTTTCTTGAGACAGAAGGCCCGCGGGCTGGCAGGCTGCAGCAGCAGCCGCGGGCAGTTCGCGCGCGCGCGAGGCTTCGGGCTGCCGCTGCTGTTTATTTTTCGATTTTGCATTTCAAAATTATGTTTTTCTTCGAATTTAATTTATTTAAATGAAGAGGGAGCTCCGGGGCTTTCAGTTTCTCCTTCCCGCGCGGCGCGCCGCCGGGGTGTCTGGACAGCTCGCGGGAGGCGGCTGCGTCGGTGCTTGCGTGGTTTTCGGTGATCTTGCGAGTTTTTGCGTTTTTTTTGTCGGAAAAAAGGCAGAAAAGAATAAAATATAATTAAAATTAATTAAAAACAAGAAAAGGGGCTGCGGAAGTGTGTGGCTGCGCAGGAGCGCTTGGACCAGGAGCTCCGGCTCCTGGGCGAGTATGGCCTCAAGAACAAACGCGAAGTCTGGAGGGTCCAGTACGCCCTCGCGAAGATCCGCTCGGCCGCTCGCGAGCTCCTCACTCTCGAAGAAAAGGACCCGCGACGCATCTTCCAAGGTCCGCTGCTGCTGCTGCTGCTGCTGTTCCTGCTGCTGCTGCTGCTGTTCCTGCTGCTGCTGCTGCTGTTCCTGCTGCTGCTGCTATTCCTGCTGCTGCTGCTGGTCCTCTGCTGTTCCTGCTGCTGTTCCTGCTGCTGCTCTTGCTCCTGCTGCTGCTCTTGCTCCTGCTGCTACTACTACTACTACTACAGCAGCAGCAGCAGCAGCAGCAGCGGGTGGGTTTGCTGCTGTTCGCTCAGGGACCGCGCTGCTGCGGCGGATGGTGCGGCTGGGGCTGCTGAGCGAGGGCGAGCAGAAGCTGGACTACGTGTTGGGTTTGACAGTGCAGAAGTTTTTGGAGCGGCGGCTGCAGACTCGCGTTTTCAAGTTGGGACTTGCGAAGTCTATACACCACGCGCGGTGTCTCATCCGCCAAAGACACATTCGAGTCGGAAAACAAATCGTCGACATTCCTTCTTTTCTCGTCCGCGTGGACTCTGAGAAATACATCGAATTTTCACTGACATCGCCGTACGGGGGGGGGAGGCCGGGCCGCGTTAAGAGAAAGGCGCTGCGGGGCGGGGAGGACAAGGACGGGGATGAGGAGTGAGGAATAGGCAATTAATTATGATTAATTATTGCTAATTTTAATTAATTGTAATTAATTTAGGGGAGTTTAAACGGGGTGGAGGGGGGAGGGGGTTGAAAGGAACGAAAGAGCTGCTGCGCAGCAGCAGGCGGCAGCAGCAACGCGCTGCTGCTGCTGCTGCTGCTGCTGCTGCTGCTGGTGGCGGGGGCGCTGCGGCGAACTGGACGTTCAAACGACGCAAAGGCATTTAATAAGTCCATTTGAGTCGCCGTTTTGCTTTTTGCTTCTCAAATTCAGCCAGAGGTTCTTAAAATGCCACTTTTTGCCGATTTAAACTGCACTTTTGTCTGCAAAAACGGCAAATTGCTGAGAAAGTAGAACGCAGTTAGTGGCGGGCTTGCAGTGGGCTGCGCGGGGTCACCGCGGGGAGTTCAGTCTGTCATTTTAATCTTATTTTGCCGGCTAACCCCGCGAAATAAAACCAAAAAATAAAATGTTGAATAAAAGCTTTTTATTTTTCTATTTAGCAGCCCCTGAAGTGCAGTAGCGCCGGAGTGCACGGCGCGGCGGGGCCGGGGCGCCGCCCTCGTGGCTGCTGTGTGGCTTGGCGGGCCAACTGCGTTGTCTTCCGCATTTAATTGCCATCTCGGATTCTTTTTAATTAATTTTTTGGAAATTAAATTAAAACAAACTTCCAAAGTCCGCAGCGAGCCGCGGAACTCCGGTGGCTGGCCGACGAAACCACCCAACACAACCCGACAACCAGCCCCGCGTCTCGACCCTCTCAGTGTATTTTTCCGCAATTTTTCCAGAAAGTTTTGTCTTTTTGCATTAATTTTGCATTTAAAAGCATTAATTGCCGACAAAGTGCTGAAAAGGGCGTCTCCCGGCCTCGGGGCGGCACCGACACTTGCCATGAAGCAGCTCTGTGGCGACGGGAGGCTTCTAGTCCTGCGCGTTCTTCTTCCCCGGAGTTTTGCTGCTGCTGAGCTGCTGCTGCACCTTTTTGCTGCTTGCTGCTGAGCTGCTGCTGCTCTTTTTGCTGCGCTGCTCCCCCATGCCGGCCTGAGCAGCGGCGCTGCCTCGCTGCTTCCCGCGGGAAGTTTGCTGCAGCGGCGGACTTGGCCGTTTTCCCACTTCGCAGCAGATGAGCGCCTTCCCGCTGCCCCCCGCTGCTGCAGCTGCTGCTGCTGCTGCTGCTGCAGCAGGCTGCGCAGGCCCGCCTGTGCAGCCTGAGGGGCCTTGGGAGCAGCAGCTGCCTGCTGCTGCTGCTGCCCCCCGCTGCTGCAGCCCCGGAGATGAGGCCATTTCTTTCCCGCTTTCCCAGCCAGAGCCGCTGCGGCAGCAGAGCAGCGCGGGTTCTGCTGCAGTGCAGCGGCGGCGGCGGTCTGCTGCCTGCTGCTGCGGGCCCTACGTGTCTTCGGGGCTGCAGCAGCTGCAGCAGCTGCAGCAGCTGCAGCAGCTGCAGCACAGCCCCCGCAGCGCAGCAGTGAGCCTCTGCTTCCCTGCAGCCTGCTGCTGCGCTGCTGCTGCTCGAGAACTGCTGCAGAGTCCTGCTGCTGCTGCGCTGCTGCTGCTCGAGAACTGCTGCAGAGTCCTGCTGCTGCTGCGCTGCTGCTGCTCGAGAACTGCTGCAAAGTCCTGCTGCTGCTGCTTTGCTGCTGAAGACTCTGTGTGTTTCTGCTGCTTGACTCAGCGGCGGCAGCAAACCCCCTTCGGACTTGAAGACGAAAAGCCAACAGCAGCAGAGTTTCAAAAAGCTGCTCGAGATATGGCGGAGGCCGCGCTGGCCTCTGCTGCTGCTCTTGCTGCTGAAGCCCGCGCAGTGGACCCGGGCTACGCGGCCAAGCCCACGGCGTTTCTGTACAGAGGCCACACTGCGCAGATTGCCACTTCCACTGCGGGAATGTACGGCGAAATGATCGAAAGCTTCATCAAACAAGTGGGCCTTTGCCGCTCCTACCAGTTGCAAAAAAAACAAAGTGAAACGAAGCGAAACTGCTGCTTCCACGCGCTTCCGCCCGCTTTCTTGAGGTGTACGTACACCTGCGTGAGGTGTACGTACACCGTTGTGACCTGAGGTGTACGTACACCTGCGTGAGGTGTACGTACAGCGTTGTGACCTGCAGGTGGTGGCCTTTGCCAAACAATATGGAGCTGATCACTTCAGTGTTTTCTGCGATCTGGGCAGTGGACGGGGCGCCCCGAGCGCCATAGCGGCCTACGAACACGACTGGCTCGCGTGTCTCGGTAACAGCTGCTTTAATTAATTAATTTTATTTCAATTTAATTTGCTTTTGCTGCTGTCAGTGCTGAGTGTTGGTGCTGAGGCGAAGCTGCAGCAGCGGCAGCTGCGCTCCCTGTGCATGCATGCACCTAACTAATAAAATGCAGGACAAGTCCTGCTGGCTATTTGCCAAACTCTGCAGAGTTCTGAATGATTCTGGAGGCTTAAAAGGGTTTCCAAGCTTTCTCGAAACTGCTTCTGCTGTTTTAATAATACTTTAATAATAATGCCTTTTCCTTAGATTCATTTCAAATATAAAATATGGCGCAGAACAGCTGCTGCGAAAGCTGAACTTGAAAGCCACTTCTGCTGCTTTTTGCATGCGCTTTTTAAGGCATAGAAAAGTGCCCGCAGGCGTTTGGACTTTCGCTGGAGACGCAGCGGTGTCTGCTGCTGCGCGAAGCCTCAGACCGTCTGCGGCAGCGCAGTGGCTCTGCTGCTGCTGCTGCTGCTGCTGCTGCTGCTGCTGCTGCTGCTGAAAACAAGCAGCAAGTTCCGAAGGAACTGCTGCAAGAGTTGCTGCAGTCCAGGCCCGCGCGAGCGCTGGCCTTTTCCCACGATGACCTCTCCGCCTTCGTCGACTTAGAGGGAGTGACCCACGCCTACTCCTTCGACGCCGCCATGGAGGGGCCGCTGATCAACTAGTAAACGAACTTAACTTATTAAAAACAAACTCAGCTTTTTGTTTTGATATTAACTTAGCTAAGTTTGTTTCACTGCTGCCACGCATGCAAGAACACTAAGTTAATATCAACAACAATACTGTTCTTGCATGCGTGGCAGCAGTTAAACAAAATTAGCTTAGTGTTCTTGCATGCGTGGCAGCAGTTAAACAAAATTAGCTTAGTGTTCTTGCATGCGTGGCAGCAGTTAAACAATTAGCTTAGTGTTCTTGCATGCGTGGCAGCAGTTAAACAAAATTAGCTTTGCAGTTCTTGCATGCGTGGCAGCAGTTAAACAAAACTAGCTTTGCAGTTCTTGCATGCGTGGCAGCAGTTAAATAATTAGCTTATTGTTGTTGCATGCGTGGCAGCAGTTAAACAAAACTAGCTTTGCAGTTCTTGCATGCGTGGCAGCAGTTAAGCCAACTTAGTTCTGCAGTTGTTGCATGCATGGCAGCAGTAGACGCGCTGCAGTTCTTGGGTTAAGACTCTTTCTTCTTCTGCTTTCAGCGTCTTCTCTGATAAAAACGAAATGTTTTATTCGTTTTTGTTGTCAATTATTTCTTCTTTTTTTGGTTATTTGGCCACCCATGTGGTTCATTGGTGCGCTGCTGCTGCGGCTGTTTCCTCTGCAGTATCACCCACATGTTCATGCAGACAGAAACGTGGTGGTTCTATCTGTCGTTTAGGAACGGTAAGCCGCAGGTGATGGCGAAATTCTTAAATTATTCATAAAAGTGGAAAGTGCATGCAAATAAAGAGAGGCAAAAGACCGTGAAGTGGTTTGGCTTGAGTGGATATTTCTGAGATTCAGAACCAGAATACCCAGCAGCAATTTATGTTGCACTCTTTTGTGTTGCGGACTTATTTTCAGATTTGATAACTCGGTTCGACTTGAAAGGGGCGGAGATCAAACACCAGATTAGCAGCAACATGTGGGTTTCATCAGAGGGCCGCACAGCTTACGTCTACGTGAAGACAGACTGGCGAGAAAGACAGAAGCTGCATCGAAAGTGGCTGAGACAGAGGATCCTGGCCCCGCAGCTCCAGCAGCAAGCGAAGAAGCAGCAGCTGCTGCGGCATGTGAGCATACAGCAGCAGCTCGTGCTGCAGCAGCTGCAACGGGAAGAGGAACCCGTGGCAGCAGCCGCTGCCAAGGCTGCGGCTGCTGCGGGTGAGCCCACTCAAAGGACTCCTCGCAGCAGCAGACGCAGCTCAGTGTCTTCGACGATGGAAGCCACCCGCTGCCGCAGCAGCAGCAGGAGACGCCAGAGCACCGCAGGAGATGCGCTGCAGCAGCAGCAGCAGCAGCAGGATATGGTGCTGTTTCACCTGGCGGCACGGCGGCAGCAGCTGCACGTCCTCGAACATCTCGAACCTGGACAGTCAGTTTGGGAGAATCTTTGGGGGCAGCATAACCAAAGTGAAACTGACACGGATGAAGTAGACGACAAGGCTTTACTGGAGGAGCTGCATGCATTTCGCAGCACGCACTTCAGACTGTCCAAATGGTGAGGGGGAGAAATGTGAATTGCCACAAGGGGGGGCCAGGAGGAGTTCGTTGTGGATATGCGGCAGCAGTAGTTAAGTTCTTTGAACTATGGATGCATGCAGTGCATTCTACTTTGCTGTTTCTGCTGTTTGCAGGCACCAGCCCCTAACAGTGCAAGGTTTGCTGCTGGCGGCCTTGCTCCCTTTCGAGGGCCAGAACCAGTGGCTGCAGCTGCAGCAGCAGCTGCTGCAGCCTGCTTCCCGTGTATTGACACGGGCGCAGCGGCTGCTCCTTTTGGGTTATGATGAAAACCAGAGAAAGGAGGAAGAGATCCAGAGAGATAAGTGGCTGGAACAACTCGCAGCATCAACCGGGCCGCAGGAAACCGTAGCCCTGAGAAGCGATATCCACAAAAGGCTGACGATACAGCGCACGGAAGACATGGTGAGCTGCTGCAATGCATGCGCGCATGCATGCGCGCATGCATGCGCGCATGCATGCGCGCATGCATGCGCGCCGTGTGAATCTGCTCAAGCGTTTTGCAGGCATGAACATGGCCACATTCGAATATCCTGAACTGTCCACAAGGCAGTCTAGGCCCAACAATATTCTTAACCCCCTGCACCATGCTGTGTAGTGCAATTAATGCATAAATTCTCACTATTTGCTTCTAGAAGGACCCCATGAGCGGAGTTCTTTCCTGCAAATGGTTTTCCGTGTGGTGGCTCAGTCTCTCTTCGCCTTCCTGCCCCCCGAGAGCAGCAGCAGCGCAGCAGCAAACGGGGATGCAGCCCTGCCGGACGGCGCCTCTCTGCGTCTTGGCTTTCGGCACAGCCTCAAGGAGCTGCAGGAGAAGCAGTCGCCGCTGCGGTCTCCCCGAGGCCGCGCCTCTTCAAGCCCGATGGCTTCGAGGGAAGCCTCGCCTGTGGGCCACTGCGCAGCGTCGCCGCGCACGCCACTAGCGGCTGAGACTCCGACGCAGCAGCAGCTCTCATCCATTATAAGAACTGGAAATGAAAAAAGTCTTTTAAATTCCACGAGGCAGCACTGCCGCTCGCCAGTCCGCCAGGCCCCCCGGCGGCGAGGCAGCAGCCAGTCAGCTTCCCCCGTGTCTTCCCGCCGCCGCTGCTCCGCCGTGACGGCCTCTGCTGCGCTTGCTGCTGCTGACGCAGCAGCAGCAGCAACGCCGTCGAAGCCAAAGGGCGGCGCGCTTGCTGCTGCAGGCACTCCCAGCACGCGCCGCGCAGTGCTGAAGGCTGAGAAGGAGCTGCGGGGCCTCGCCTTCGGGGCTTCTGGCCCACCCAGTGCTGCACAGCCCGTGTCTCAGCATGCGACTTAGTGGTGAAGCCGAAGTTCAGGAAAGCAGCGGCTGTTGGAGCTGCTCGGGGCCAGCGCCCAGTCCGCGATAGCAACACACTGCCAGGTGTTCCTGCAAGAAAGGCACCTCAAGTGCCAAGCAGACTGTTCTGGCTCTAGAGAATACCCTGAGATTCTATTTGTCACTTTCTTGTCTTCAAAAAAACCTCTTCAGGCCGGCTAACTTTCATGGGCCTGCGTCTTGCAGTGTGAGAGGCGCGCATTTTGACTCCAGGAAGCAGCCTAGCTTCATTGAAAACTGAAGCAAAGCACCACGCAAAGCTAACAACGCTTTCCGAGTTGGCCTAGTCCAACTCTCCGCAGCTCTAGTTCGTAGATAGATGCGGATAACGGCAAGGAACTAGCAATGCACGGGCAGGCAAATCTTTATTGAGGTCATATGCAGCCTTATACGGGGAAATATCTGTAGCTGACTAGAGTTCCGAACCACTGGCCCTGCCACTGGTGGCCCGCGCAGGCCGTG
The DNA here is from genome assembly GCF_000499385.1 of Eimeria necatrix. Classification (NCBI taxonomy): domain Eukaryota; phylum Apicomplexa; class Conoidasida; order Eucoccidiorida; family Eimeriidae; genus Eimeria; species Eimeria necatrix. Next base: position 74,886 of record NW_013651717.1, on the reverse strand, counting down.
GCCCATGGGTAGTCTTTAATGCAGCATTTGTAAGAGAGCCACTGACGACTCTTCGTGAGGCGTAAGCGTATTCACTTTAAGCTGAGTACGGCAAATTCAAGATGGTTAACCGAGATGTTCCGATCCCGTCACACATCTCGAACCTGCAGTGGCGAAAGTGCGCAGCTTTCTGCAGCTTTCTGCGGCTTTCTGCAGCTTTCTGCTGTGTTTTCTTGTCCGTGAAGTCAAAATTATAGTGCAAACGACGTAACCTGTCTGTTAGAAATTCGCAAGACAGAGTGCTAACAAAACCGAAAGCATCGATTCCACGCTCGAAGCAAGACGCCGATGTGGGGTTGAATGTCTCCTCTGCACGCTCTGTGCCTGCCTCACCAGATTATCTAGAATAAAAATGTGATTAATATCTGAGGAAGGAGTAGTAAGTGTTCAACTGAAGAGGTTCTATGCGCATTGGCAGTCTGGTTGCATGCACAGGGTGCAGGCGAAGCTAGCGCTGGACCTGTACTGCCGCAAAGAGAGAGGAATTACAGCTGAGCAGGCGTAATTTCAGCTGTGTTGTATACATATTGAATTCATTGTTCCAATTTTCCTAAACAAAAGATATTGTCGTTTTTCTCGGAGATCTCCCAAGCTGCCGGCTAGCTACAGTTGCAGCCGCGGAATGTTGGGTATTTCGACAATTTCATCGACTCCAGTTGCGTTTTAAAAGGGCTTTCTTCTCATTTTGGAGCTGTATTGCTCTGTTCTGGACAGCAAGCGAGCCATTTTCACCGGCGCAACGCTCACTGAAGCGACTGGCTCGGTCTCCATCGGTCCGCTTCGACGAAGTTCTTCCTCTTCCCCAGCATAAAACTCCTCTGATTTAAGTAATTGTATTCCTGCATTATTCCCAACCTTGGATTCTTTCCTGTGACACTTCCCACGCTCTTGGAGCTCTCTTTAGAACAACTGAACTCGAAGCCCTTGCTCTATCACTGCGATACACGTTTCCGCGGACACACAGAGAGCTTTTGCACCCAACACGACCACATGTCTGCTCGCGCCGAAACAGCATTTAGACTACAGACGGCGCTGCCTAAGACTCAGCATTATTTGAAAGCTAGTATTTTTTTTGCACGCGATTTTGAAGGATCGCTGACTCTGACTTGTGATGACAAACACACACCGGCCGCCTTGGCAAGAGCATTAATTCACCCCTCACCGTATTAGCGTCCGCAAAGTCTTCCTTTTTTAACCTTCACAACACGCGTTATATGGAGTTTGCCCTTGCTGTGACTTCAATTCCCTTCAACAACAGAATTTTCTGCCTCCATTTCAAAATGTGTGGACCGATACAACGATGTGGCCTTTTGGCCTCGTTTTTTCCCCTTATTTTTTCCCTCTTCATCCTACCTTCTGCTTTAGCACTGCAGGACAATTCTGCAGCCAATGATTACATGAACCGTTTCAACATACCTGCAAATCATATCCAGCTCGAATGGGCGAAGTCTGGTTCATCTGTCAAGACCAGCACATATAAAGGGAAGACATACACATGGCTTCCACGTAAGTTACCACAAAGAAGACCTGGTGCCTTACAGTCTCATTAAAGTCTCGTGAAAACGATTAGGCAAGGCTGCCCTTGCACAAGGGATGCTGTCCTCGTGTAGCCATTTCCCGTTCATTATGTGGAGTTCTCTGTTCTTTCTTTGTTTCAGGAAGCCAGACTGCTGGCGTCAAAGTGGGCTATGCTGCAATGTGGGACCGGTCAAGCAAGGGCTATTGCACGCGGAGTGACGCACAGGTCGACACTCAGCGTTACTTGGGACAGCGCCTTATGGCTGTGGGGGCCTGTCCGAACTACGGCAAGTACATTGCCTTTGTAGATCGATCAGGAAACCCTGTGGACAGCGTGGATCGATTTACAAACGAAATTCATGGGAACACCATGCCTTTCTCAATTCAAGGATGCACGTCTACTGCTTCTGTGGGAACGGCAGAAGTGCCGATGGGCCAGTCTGGTTGGAGTATGTATTCAGGGTACCTTGTCAAATGCCCCTTTAACCAGTCAGTGTATGATAAAGACATGCTTCTGGATGCGGAATATGACCCTAACGCCTGCAGTTTCGTGACTTTGGAAAATCCCCTGGTGTTCCTTGACACCTCACAGAAAGAAGGATCGTTGCCTTATAAACCGTATGCCTTCCACGGACAAGGAGGGCACAAAGGCTACGATTTCGTCGGCAGCGGAGTAGGGTGTCCTCCTTTTTCCCCTCCACAGACGACGCGTCCTATGAAGTCTCCCGGCATCATCACTGATCCTTTTCTTTGTTCACAATTGTCACGCTGCACCAGCATGTGCTGGCCTTGGGATGCCAATCGGCCTTGCTACAGGAGTCTGCCTGCATCTTTCAACCACTCGACGTCGGAGTGCCTGATCCTAGGGTACCACACGCAGACATACATCAACGACTCTTGCGCTGTCAAGTCAACAGACGACCCATTGGCAAAGTACTGTGTAAAGGCCCACAAGACTGTCGAGTCATCTAATTACACCTACGTGACGGCATTCACAAGGCCTGACTTCGAAACAGCTTGCCGTGAGTTCCAACCGTAGAATCCGAGTTGCTCTCCTGACGAAAGCGCCTTGCATAGTGCGGTAGGGTTGGGGGGCAGGCAAAGTAGCTCTGCCACTTTTTGAATGAATACGACGCCCACGGATTGTGGTATATTCATGCTGTGCTTCATCATCATGCGTTATGTGTTTCCTAATCAGCTCCAAGAGAACCACTGAAGAATGTGGTATTCGGCACAGTTTCTGGAGGGGTCTGCACTCAGCTCGCGTCAGCTTCCACATCCACAGGAACAGCTGGGGAATGTGGGCAGGCCGTTTTTGAGGCCAGCAGCGACGACAGTCCGTCTGGCGCTGGGGGCACCGGCAGTTCGTCCATTTTCTGGTCTTCCTGGATTCCTCAGAGCGCCAGCAGCCAACAGGGAACCTGTAACCTGTATTCCACTGTGCCAACTTGCCTCTTTAAAGTAGATGGGGCTATATCTTTTACCGCGCTCAGCGCTGCTGATCCTAGTCTTGCGAAGGATCCTCCTTCAGACGCTATTACTCCTGGGCCTTGTTCTTCCAATCCCTGTAAAAACGGCGGCACGTGCGAGCTTCCTGGAGGAACATGCAAGTGCCCTGCTTGTTTTTCGGGCTCAAAGTGTGAAACGCGAGTCGAAGGGTGTTGCGCTTCCAATGCAGACTGTGGCGCCCAAGGATCGTGCGTCAGCAACAAGTGCAAATGCAATGCAGGCTACAGTGGGCCGGCGTGTGAGAAAGGAGCATGTGACGACGTCCAATGCCAAAACTCCGGCACTTGCAAGATGCCGTCTGGCGTTTGTGAATGTCCAGAAGGGTTCTCGGGTCTGCGCTGTGAATCGAGCGTGTGTGACCAAGTAGTTTGCGAAAATGGTGGTCAGTGCGAGATGCCTTCTGGCAAGTGCAAGTGCGCAGCTTGCTTCACCGGAGATCACTGTGAAACTGAGAATCCGCGTTGTTGTGAGACAGATAACGATTGCCACTCGCCACAAGGCAAGTGCGTCTTTAACAGCTGTCAGTGTGCCCCATCCATCACCGGGGACAAATGCGACAATAGCGGCTGTGCTGGGGTCACATGCTTGAACGGTGGCACTTGCAATCAACTTAGCGGGCATTGCAAATGCCCCAAATGTTATAGCGGCTCCAACTGCGAGACGCATGAAGCTAACTGCTGTGAGAGTGACAGCGACTGCAACGCTCCGAACGGTGTCTGCAACAGCTCGAACACCTGCGAATGCACTCCCGAATTCCCTGCGGCGAACTGCGTGGACTTATGCTCTGACGTAGAGTGCAGCAATGATGGAAAATGTGATCCCGCAACAGGAAAGTGCACGTGTCTTGCTGGCTGGGGAGGACCACAGTGCACTGTTCCACAGCCTTGCGGCACTGAAGGGGAAATATGCTCTGGAAATGCTATTTGTGATCAAGAAGCCCTAAGCTGCGTCTGCAAACCTGGCTACACTGGCGAGGACTGCACCGAACTTTCACCAGAGTGTAGTGAGCTGTGCACAGTGGGGGGCAGCGTGATTAAAGATAGCGTAAGCGAATGCAAGGTTGACTGCTATTCAGCATGCTGCAAGCATCTGATAGAATCTTGCAAAGACCAGTCAGAAGACAATCAAGGGCAGTGTGTCAGAGACGCCCTTCAAGCTGAAGAGGACGAATCATGCTGCATTGCGCGTGAAGAAGGTCAGTCTTCCATTTAAAGGGAGGGAACTGTTTACGCTGTCAGGATGACAGCAGTAAAATGAGCAACGGAGAGGTTCGTAACTGTAGGCATAAGCAGGTTTCTAGGGTCGCATGGATATAAATTTTGTTTATGTGCATTCAGGAGGCAGCAATGCTGCATTGTACGCCATAGCAGGGGTTGTCGCAGCCCTTTTACTTCTTGGAGCTGCTGGAGGGATGTACTACAAAAACAGTATTGGGTATGAGGCTCAGAAGAGTTGCTTATTTTCATGTATCACTTTACTAGCTGGCCTCAAAAGTGCGCAACTGTATTCCCTACTTTGGTTTCAAGTATATATGGGAAATAGTATATGCACATATTTTTGGTTTCTTCAGGGGTGGATCTTCTGGCGAAGCTCCAGATGATTCAATGGGTGAAGCTGTTGGTGGAACACACCGGCCCACCAGACAAGAATCGGCCATTTCAGTTGACTTTGAAGACTACGCAAACACTCCAGATGATGCCACTGGGGACCTGCAGGCAGAAGGTAAGGGCGAGCTAGTTTGATTGCACAATATTCATGCTATAACGGCAGAAGGGAGTGTTTCGATTTACCGTAGAAGCTTTGGGAAGTTTGCGGTGTTGAGAACCGTGGGGGGACATTAAGTGCTTAGCAGCTCTGCTTCGCTTAGTAGCAGCGCTAGTCACTATGTTTTGGTGAGCTTTACCGGCGTATTTACTGTTGCCTTCCACATTTTCTCATTTGCGTTTAGGCGAGACTGCACAGGAAGCAGACTGGGACGGTGAGCATAGAACGAGACATTAAACATAGCACTTTGCGCTAACTTAACGCAGCCACAGTTGGACTGATGGGCGCTTTTCACTAGATAGTGAAGGCAGAGTTAGCTAGCCGTTCCTGTCCCTTCAGGTTCATGATAGTTTGCGTCTCTTTTCATTTTGCGTCTGTGCTGCAGACGAGTGAATGTAGAGGATGGTGACGTTTTAGGATGCAGGGAGACAGGCAGCAAGCATATAAGAATGGCGCTGCTTTTACAACTCCACGGAGCCAGAAGCCCCTTCAGTGATTGGAAGCCTGACTGCAAAGAGAAAAAGAAAATGCAGCGAATCAACAGTGATCCCCGCTTCACCTTTGAAGCTTGGGTGGCGTTTGTGCCTCAGCAGAAGTGGCGATTATCACTCAGCACATTTATGACTCTCGTTCTCACCGACTGTGACCGGTGGTCCTTTCTTTTGTGTTGGAGCATGTTTGACTCTACGAGCTGTATATCAGCCATGTAAGGGCGCACTCGGGCCGAGGTTTGTTCTGTACAGCGACTCATTCAAATCTGCAGAGTGGTTGGCTGCCGTCTTCGGGTCTGCCGGTCAGGTATTCCTGGCTGCAGGTGACAACCACATCATTTAAAGGACTACTGCGACCGTAGCGTCTCCCGGCGCCTGCTCTGTCGGTCTTTTTGAAGCTACTGTCGAGTTCGCGTATTACTCTTTGGTGTGCCTTTTTGCATAAAACACATTAGGAGTCCATGGAGAGATCGCCATTTAATTTAGTCTTGAATTGGAAGCCTTGGCAGGGCTCGATGTTTGTCGCAGTCTCACGAGAGCGACAGAGCAGAATCCAGTAAAGACAGCCTTTTGAATCTTTTCGCACTCTGCTGTAAAGGATTCATTGTCTTTTGCGTGCACACGCTGTAACTGACTTTCTTTTGGCTATAACTAATGCGCAAGTGCTAGTCATTGTTAAACGGATTTGCCAATAGTGACATGTAGGAAAGATAAAGCATTTAATCGATAGAGTATGTTCGTGTGCTCACCCAGGAGCGCTCACAAGCCTCGGCCCTCACTTGTTCCACATAGGAACAACGAGCCAGCAAGTGCTGCAGTTAAAACTTACGTTTATAAGCTAAACAACAATGGGGGGGGCCTAAAGCGATGGAAAAGCTCTGTCTCTGCAGATGCAGAACTAGAAGCTCTCTTTTCGCACTTCAGCAACAACTTGCTGAATTTGAACAGCCCTTAAAACTATTTGATTAACGCACACGCGCCAGATTTTCATCCTAAGTTTTACAGCAGGACTTATCGCTGACACCGTTCCTGTCGCTCGTGGAAGCTTTCCTGGAAGAATGCAGTAATCGACTGCTCAACTTCATCTCCGAGGCTCTTGCTCACCTTGGCCGCACCTGCTTTTTTTCCTTTTTCTAGTTTCTCTTCTTTCGCAAACAATTTTTTAATATTTTTGATTGTTTTACTCTTTGAAAGTCGTGTAACTAGCTGCCTGAAGGTATTTCCAAGAGCCTGAAATCGAAACGCAGCCGCATGATCCGGAAATGATTTCATCATGATATTGTGAAATTTGATCCGTTCATCGTTTTTGCTATCATATGATGTGCCTCTACCAGAGGAAGAACTCTTGAGCAAACTATGTCTGCTTCCCTTTGGTGTGCTCACCATTTCAAGGCGACTGAGGATCTGGATGTGGGAGACCGCAATGTTGTACACGGCAACTAGTGGGCCAGCAATCATAGCCATGCTAGCCATAAGCCCTGTCTTCATAACTACCTGAAGAGCTGTAAGTGCGGGTGAGCCGGTGGGGTTGGCAATGAATGTATTGCCACTGCTGTCCACACAGAGACCCATTGGAGGACAGCTTCCTGTCATGCTGGCTTGGCCCGTTTCATTTCCAGTGTTGGTTATTTCCATGACGCCGTCCGTCACTCTAAAGGAATAGGAAAAAATTGTAGGAAGCATGGCAAATTGTGTTACTAAGTATAATTAATGTTATGGAGGAGCTAATTTGTTAGTAGATATACGATAAATCTAGCGGCACCGTCACTTGCGCTGTGTAGAGTGCTTACTGAACAAATGAAGCAGCGAAAAACATGCCCAGAGTTAACCAAGAGATGATTTCACGAATCCGATCTTCCTTGCGCTTTTGAATCCACTTCTTAATCATGACACCAAAATAGACTGACTGGGCATGGAGAAACATTCCCAAGCCGGAGTGGCCGCTAGCGGAGAGCAAACTGCCAGTTAATTGCATCTGGCTTGTAAAAACTGTTGGCGACCCGTATTTTGCCTTCTTCAACATCCGTTTTTGGTCCGTGGGAAGAAGCTCATTGAACAGCTTCAGTCCCATGTCTCCCCCCATCATAACCATTCCAAATGAACTTGCCTGCACATGTGACAAATGCATCCTATGCACATTTCGTTCCAGGGTTTTGAAGCCTTTACCTGCCTGAGAATCACCTAAACTTGTCTCGAGGGAACTAGCGATGCATCTTTTACCTGGAAGGGATCATTAATTGATAATTGCCACGCCTCATCAGAGAACGTCTTCTCAAGACTGTCTAGATTTCCGGCATTCAAAATGTTGTGCGCGGAGACAGAAAAGATGAGCGTCCAAATGTGACGAAAAAAATTAGCCATTGCACTGTCTTTAAGTGCTTGGAGTCGATCTTCCTTTGGCAATGCTGCGTAGTTGCGGTGTAGGGGTGGGACCAGTAAGCTCTCGGGAACCTGCATCAGAGCAAAAGATAATAACTGTGGGTATGAAGCAGCAAAATGCATGCATGCAACGCCAGAGTGCTGCTATTTGCATTTCTTGAACGCCTGTTTCTTTAAGCTGCGTAACGACCTCTTACCCCAAGTGGTCCTCCAGATGACAATCTGTTCTTCTGCTCGTAGTGTTCAAAAAGGTCCGTCACTGCTCTGAAAAAAACCTCCTGGTTTGCAAAGTTTCCTTTATTTTGCGTGTAAACATTGACGAGGACGCGCACTATCTCGAGGGTCTCAGGGATTTTAACGTCGACTGCAACGAACGAGTGATGCTGCGTTTTGTACGGAGGAAGCCTCAGTAACTTTTGCAAGACGCTTTTGAAACCCCACGGTTTTCCAACGGAGGTCTCTCTTGGGCTAACAACCTTCCCAATTAGTGTAAGATTCTCTGCTTCAGAGCTCTTTAAGAGATCCATGGAATCCCTAAAAAGCGCCACAATGTTAGAGCCCTTGCCGCCGTTGCACTCATTTTTTATCCTTTCTGTAGTTTCCGGTTGTCTAAGCCACTCATGCATACTATCTAAGAGCTCCAACTTGAGGTATTTTTGCCATGTGGTTGGCTTTGGCTGCTCGACATGCGCAAAGTTTATTCCTTCAAAATCCTTCACAGTCGTCTTCTCTCCAGCAGTAAGCTTTTCCTGAAAATTTAACCCGTGTCCGCAAGTTTTAATGAAACCTAGACAAGCGGCGCATGCTGTTTTGTTAAGGCTTGCTTCCCTGTATGCCATAAAGTAGAAATGGACAAACCTTTAGTTTCTGTGGAAGGCCTGATGTGGCTGTCTCAGCTATAAGACTGTCTAGCCTTTCTGAAAGACCGCCAGCACGACTTCGGGCCCCTGACTTTTCTGAGCGAGTAAATGCCATCTGATTTAGTTGAAGGAAAACAAGAGGGTGAATGAGGACGTCGACATTTGAACGAAGCTTCATATAAAAATCCGCAGAGAGCTTCGATGACAGAACTGCATACGGACAAAATAAGCATCCCTGCACATTTCTTCCCACGTGAAGCTGCCACTAACATTGTCTTGTGGCCTTCGCCGCTACACTAAGCTAGGGACAATAAGCACAGTGATAGCCGACCCACAACGAAAGTGCTGTTTCGTGTACTTGCGGCCCAAAAACTTCTTCATGAGCCTTTTAACGGAGCGAGGAAGCCACCGAGACAAGAGCACAGAAGTTTTGCTCTGTGAGACTACCTGAGCAAGGCTGTGGAAGATGTTGTCGACCCCATCTGCAAAGGAAAAGAAAGTGGAGAAGTAGGCTAGGTCCATACACAGCAGGCTTGATGCAGTCGAACACGCTAGTTGTTTCCGTCATCTCTAGGTGCCTTACCGGCTCCGGAAATGAGTCCTTTCGCATCTTTCCATTTGTTTCCACTAATCAGAGCAAATGTACGCAACAGGCTATCTCCAGAAGGGCTTCGTTGGAGGAAACGTGAAAGTAGACTCGGATCCTTCCCTACAATTGTCAAGGGAGCTTGCGAAGAGAGAACCTTTTTTGGGCATTTCACGGAGTCGCTTCCGCAAGCGGCCTCTTTAGCGACAGAATTCAAGAAGTCTTGAATTACGTGTAGAAGCTCTGATGATCACAAAACCACACGGACGGCGCATCCGAAATGTGACAAAACTGGACGCATGCACGAAAAATAAAGGCTTAGCTGTGCCTTCGCTGACCAAAATACAAATGTGGCTCTAACCTTTGTTGAAAATGCCGAACAGGCTTTCCAAAGCTTTGCACTGCAAGCCAACAGCGTGTGACTTGCAGTGTAGTTGCTTGTCCCAAATCTGCGTGTTCCACGTTGAAGAGCACGTAGTGCTCTGTTCGCTGGTATTGGCAGCATGACGACCCATTTTCTTAAGAGCTTTCTTGCAAAGCGTGGAAGCTGCAACTCACAGATGCATCCAAAGGACCGGGAAATTGGCCAAGGCGAGCCAGCAGAAGATCCCACTTACAGAGAGGGTTGCTGCATAACGGTGCTACAATGCAACTTACCTCGCTCATAGCTACTTATTAGGTTTGAAGAAGTCCTCGAGTCAATCAGGAAAAGAAGCGTCCACCCTGAGAAATAATACAACTCGATACAAGGCTTTCACGACCATAAGTAAATGAGGTGTCGAAAAGGAGAAAGGAAACGGCTGCTACGTAATGACGACCCTCTGGTATCCACCAAAATCCTTACATGGGCCGCTGTCAGCGGCTAGAAGGCGCGCGCCTGCCTCATAGTTGCCTCCTCTAAGGCTCAGCAGCAAGAAAGCCAGTTCAGCATTTTGACTTGCAATCTGTGATTCTTCTTGCGCTGGCTCTTGTTGAGCTGTGGTAGGCTCCAGCAGAGAATCATGGGAAGCAGAAGTAGACTCCAGAAAAGTAGCTGCAGCTGTTTGAGGAGTGACCCCTTCAGACCGGGCCTCCAGGCTGCTAAGAACGGTGTCGTCGAAAGAACAAGGTGTATCCAGTAGCGATTCTACATCTTTCCGAGTTCTAAAGCTAACACACAGTCTACGATAATTCGTCGGTCCCCCGGCGAAGAGCTCTAAAGGCACTGAGTACTCCATCTCCTCTGACGAGAGAAGCCCCTGAAGATTGTTTATATGCTCAATCGCATTCATTTCCGCTGCGATTCGCACAAAGGCAGAATGATACATTCAGGCTATAGAGGTAGCATTCAACAAGCAGACAAGTTTTCCAGCCCGCTATGAATTAACAAGCTTGTCCTGCGTAAGCACTTCCTTCCATTGTGCACTACGATGCTTCTCTAGGTTTGAAATCCGTTATTTCTCCTACCGAGGTGCAGTGACAAGGCAGCTTGGGTCATCACGTCACAGGAGACCCGCGGGAGGCCAACCAGGTGTGACGTCCTTGTAAAAAGCTCCCTAGGAACAACTAGAGTATTCGGAGGCAACTTGAAGTTCTTTCGACGAGAGCCAAGCACTGCCCCGCACATCCTGCTTAAGTGCGTCAGTCTCTGTTCATTGCCGTTGGTCTGCAGTGCCCGTAGAGGGGCCAATGGACGCCTGCTGCCACCTTCTCCGCCAAAGAACTCGTCAAAGCGCACATGAGCTTGATATATCCAATTAATGAAAAGCGAGACTGCAAAACGCCGAGCGTAGCATCGGAATGGAAGGGCAATTACTTGGGAAAATCAGACATAAAAGCGCTTCGCTTCACCAATTTGCAGTGTGTCAGTTTTTTTGAGTGGAAGAAGACTCACCAAGAGGCCCGCCTGTTCCTGCAAACGCCAAATATGAAGCTGGAAAGCCGTGAAAAACACTTTCAAGAGTGCTACCATGAAATGCAGTTTCTTCGGAAGCATGTGGATTCGACTTTGGTTTGCTCTTCTTGAATATATGCCTGCGCACAAGTACAATTAACGCGATATAGCAATCTGGCTTAGCCAAAAGTATCACAGCTGATGCTGTCTCTTCGTATATCCTGGAGGCTGAATATTTCTCACATTTGGATAAACGCTTCGGTGGAGATACTGCTGCTCTCAGTAGTTCTCTGAGTCGCTCCTTGTGAGCCTTCCGGAGGTCCCATGCTCAACGCTGAAAAAAGATTAGTGAGGGCATTGCGAGGTCCCTCTGAAGGACTTGATTGAAACTGGTTAAGCGGTGTGAACATGACTAATAAATCAAAGAGTATGAGGCCTTTGCGCAGCACATCGACGCAGCCCAGTGGAGCTCCTTCTGCTGAACCGATTTGGATGTCTACTTTGATCAAAAGTTCGCGTAGATCTGGAATGCTTAACGAGTCGCAATTCAAAGCTTTAAAGTGTTCTGGACAAGTGCCTGCTTGCAGCTGAGCACATGTTTGCCGCTTGGCGCCTGCTCAGAGGTAAACGACGTCAAGAGGAAGACAGCAATTAACTGCCAAGGGACAAAAATTCAAAATAAGATGGGCACCGGTCAGTGACGCTTATCGACCCGAATGTGTTCAACAGCTTACTGACGATAGTTTCAAGTAGGTGTTTGTCCCCAAGGACATCGACTAACTCTTGCATGTTCGATTGGGCAGTGGCCGCTGAGCACGGAAAACAATGCCGCACACTCTGGAATGTTAGCTGTCCTATAAAGGACAGTCGGGTCAACCGTGGTAGGCAGCGCGAGGATAGGCTTGCTCACTGGATGATGGCTCCATAATATCTACCCCTTTCGCCTGTCGAAGGGGCCTGTCGAGAAGGAATAACTTGAGTTCATCTTGGTAAGCTGAAGCGCTTGCAGAATCATAGCAGGAATATTATGCGCAACCAGGTCGCTGCATGAAAGCTAACTGCTGTCAGCCGCCAGGCTGAATTTAAAGGGGTAAGGAGTCACACACCGTCAACATTTCCTCGTGGTGCATTTTCGCTGGCCGTCTTATTAAGCTTCTTTGCTTCTGCGTTGGTGAGGGGGAGGGAAACAATAGCAATGGCTAAGAAGGCCTTCAGTTCAGTAAGCTTCATTTTCTATGTAGCTGCAACTGTGGAGACTTCCCCTGATCGAAGATGCAAACAGGATATCTTCTGGTATTTAGTAATATGTCGTTTTGGTAGAGAGGGTTCAGTGCATGGAGGCAGAGGGAAGGGCAAGTTAAAACCCCTTGCTCTTTTGCAACACCCGTGGCTAGGTATGCAGCTAAAGAGCAATGAGACAGGGGCTTTTACTAAGGCATGAAAAGGGCACTTCTTGGTAGTGGCAGTGGAATCAAAAACCATCAAGTTTCAAGCGGCATATGGTCCACAATATTTGTCGGTGGGCGTCAAAAACTATCCTCGAGTTAAACATCGAGGACGGCGATTTGGCTGGAGACAGGGCTCGACGCAGAAGTCGCCCGTGAATTTGCAGTCAAGCAAAGACCCAAAGCAAAATACACAAGCAAAATGAAGAAATGTGAATTCGTAATGAGTTAATGGCTGTGTTCTTCACTCAAAGGTCACCTGTTTTGCAGAATGGAGGGAAACGGAAGGCACTTCAGGAGAGCTTGTGTCTCTGTCGGCGCCGGTAACAAACAATTAAATCTGTGGATTTAGCCTCATAAATCAGATTCACAACTCAATATCCAAGCGTATTTGCTGTGTTGTGTTTGCGTTTCAACTTTTTTTTGAAATCCGAGCAACTGACGTGCCGCTCGGCTGTTCGGTCCCCGTGACCCCAGAACTGCCACCATCGATCAGCATGAGGCTCTACGCCCTCTATGAGCCTGGGCTGTCACACCTGTTATGGCTCTGTATCTGTAGAATGACAAAGCTGAAAATTTGTGAGAGGACTTATTCATCGCTTTTTGTTGCGGAGCTGTATTGTGTGTACCAAAGCTGTTGAAGCGCTGCCGAGCATCACCAGTAACACACCATGGACAATGCAACCCATTGATTTAAAAATTCAGCTTACCAGCGTTTTTTCCTGGGACGATCTGTGACTAGCACTAAATTAAATTATGTGCTTAGGCCTTCGGGAGGATTCGTAGTGACGGGCAAGGCCACCTCATCGTATCTTACAGCCAAGTTGGCGAGTCTGCACAGCTACCTCTCGACGAGTCGTTCGCCTCCTTAAATATACATAAGACTATCGATGGCTTTACAGAGGCTCAAATCTCACACCTATATCTTGTTTTATTCTGGCGTTTCCGACCTTTGTAAGATGGTGTGTTGCTCGTTCTCCCCCAACTTACACTGCTATGCTAGAGTCAAGCTGTGAAACGAGCGATCGAAACTGTGTCTCCTTGTGCGACATGTATATCTACTCTACCGCATGCAAACTAATCACTGAGAATATATGCTGCACAATGCTGTACAGAGAAGCTGTCATTTCCTCGAGAAGGCTGATGAGAGTCATCTCGCCACTAACAACGACGACAGGAGCTGCGAGAAGCTACTCTAGCTCTGCAAAATGATAAACTGAAGTACACCTAGGCTCACTTGACTACCGCAAATGGGATCTAGGCACACGGGCATTTGCGCAAATACGTATTCATGTGCTACTGACAGCGCATGTCTTATGCTTTCGTTATTAAAGGTGCAGGATTGTGATTCAACGTGATTCAATGTGATTCAACTACACGAGAATCGATTATGCACTGGCTTTTGCCGTGAAAGGCCCGTATAGTTATCCTGGCGATGAAGTCCATTTGGAAGTCTGCCGTCTGACTGTGGGTGTCTATGTCTCACTAGTGTGAACAACCCTTGAGTTCGTGGGCAAAACGTATATTGCACAGCGTTCTCTGCTGCTACTACTCCCTGGTGGGCAAATAGGGCGCCCTTCTGACAATTCCTCTACATTCGGCACATATCTCATAAAGCAACACCAAGTGATCCATAACCCGCAATCCTTCGAGTCTCTCAATCTAACTTTCTCAAAACGATCCCAATCACAGTTCTAGCTTCCTTCACCCGGCTGCACAGGTGCCCCCCACAGGTGCCTGCGTTATCGCCAGCCCCAATCTCAGGGTATTCACAAACACTTCGAGTTTACACATACTATCTTGCTGATAAATTGCCTTACGTCGTTACATAATAAGACGTTTCTACGCTCGTTAAGCATGTTAACCTCTTATTGGTCACCAGCTAGATACCCTCATGAGGTCACCAGCGAACTCTATTGTAGTCCCTGTGCACTACAGAACCCAGGTTGTTGGCAGCTCAAACTACATTACGGGGCCACAAAGTTGGGAGCTACCACGTCGTCAAGTGACTTTTCATGCTTTCTGAAGTGCTGATTGAGTGGTGAAAATATCGGTTGCCCTATTCGGATGACAACGCCTGATAAATCAGTGTTTCAGCGCAAAGTCTGCAACGCTGGATGAATTCATTGTAAGATACTGCCATTTCGACTTGTGGCAGTCTTCATGTGCAGCAAAAGCAAAAATATACTTGAATTTTTTTGATGCCGAGGAGGCTTTGCTTTGTGTAACTCCACCTGACGAAGTGTCCTCCAATGGTGCATGCGGGACGCCCTAAGGGATTTTTCGATGTCTTTTGCTTTTTCCCCTGCTTTCACACGGACCTGGGCGTAGAGCCTAGGGGACATCTTAGCGCCATGTTCCTCCACTTTCCACCATAATATGTCATTTTCAATTTTTTCTACTATGTGGAAGTGTAGCGAGGAAAGACACACCTAGCGTACACGAGCCAATACGTGGTGGTCTCGTTCGGCACACTTCCGGAAAGCCTGAAGAAGGACTTGGGAGATAATGTGGATATAAGTGAATCAATTAAAAAGCAAACATGAAAGCTATGCCACACTCAGAGCTGCGCTTGCAAAAGCGTAGCTGTGAGTGTGATTAGACCCTGCATGCTATGCAGCCAGGCCTGGGGTTTGTGGCTAGCAGCAACTCTCGCTGGTGGGGAAACTGGTGCGCACAGCGCGAAGATGTAGCCCACAAATGGCCTTCAGGATCAGAAAATTTCGAATTTGAGAAGTGAGACAGAGCATAAAAACAACAAACGGGCGAAGGGGCTCACTCCTGTGGCGGTAAGCCCTACTGTGTTTTGCAGTTATGCTAAGAATTGGGGGCTGGCTAGAGCTGCACGCCGACGCGGGGAAGAAAGAAAAATGAGGGAATGCAGATGCATCCCGAGGAAAACAACAATAGAATGGCGCTGTCCAGACCCTTGCAATGCTTAAACAGTGTCTGGAATGAGTATTGATGGCTATGAATCTATGTAGCCAAAACGGGAGAGGCACGCAAAAGCCAAACTGTGCTTTGCATAATTCAATCCGGGGGCTGCTCCGGGATTGCTTTCATGGGTCCCATCACCACAAAATCGTGGCGGTTTAGCCGCTCTGAACCCAGGGATCCGTGACACGTAGCATTTTTAAGGTGCGCTGGCCACTCACCTGCGCAACAGGAGCATGGTAGATGACTAAACAGCCTCAAAGACACGCTAGCTAAGTCATGCAGGGCAGCAACACTCTCGGCAACCCTGAATTTGCCTCGCAACGTCACCACAGACACCGTGTAGGGGGATGACTTAGGAAGGCAACAAGCAAAAGCCCTTCCAAATGGATCAAGCCAGAGAGATGGCCGGATTGAAGGGGGAGTCGAAACGTCTGCAAGCCCCTTTTCTCCATTTTATAGTGAAAAGGCGGACTTCAGTGTAGCAGAGACGCGGCTTGTGAAGGTAGGTCTCGACCAACGCTCGTAGACTTCTGAAGCACGAGCAAGGGGTTGCCGTAGTAGTAAAGGCTGCAGCAATGCCCATGACATGCACTGAAAAGGAAAAGAAGAGTTCACTTGAGACGGAGCTTCTTGCCTCGACAACTGTCAGCACGGAGGCTAGGAATGAAGAAAAGGTGGACAGAAAGCATGAGGTATTAGGCTCTCGATGGTAGCGAGCTAGAATGAACACCGCGGTAATAGTTAAAGAAATTGTATAACGAGCCGAAAGAGACCGCGAATACTGTGCAATGTGGAAAATGGGACTATGCTTAGATTTTGGATTGCTATGTGTGTAAAGCGCTTCTTGGTATGGGTGCATTGAGCAGCTTCAGACCACAGTGAGGCGGTGAAACGTACCTTCCCTTTAGAAGATTTGCCATTTCATGGTTGCCAGTGTCGCATATCCACCGCGCTGTTGTAAAACTGCCCATACAATGCGGAAGGACATGGCTAGCAAGCAATTTCTTCGCTAAACCCATACCTTATGGCCTGGTCGTAGGATTGAGCTGGCTAGCAGACTATAAGGTGTCCCGGTGTTTTCAATCCGACAAAGCGCCTGTGTTAATGGTGGGCAGTGCGACAACTCGATGAAAAGGCGAAAGAAACAGGGAAACAGGACAAGAATTTTGGAGAAGGCGAGGACACGGACTCCAGCGTATGGTATGCTGGCCCAACAGGTTTCCCAGAAGAAGACGACGGAGGTGCTCACACTCTTTTCCACAAGAAGCTGAAGCGCTAGGCTCAGATTAACATGACGCATCAACGTAGTGCACTGCAAGGACTCATTGGCATATTGCCTTTATGGATCGGGGGCAAGATACCCATCATTCCCTTATGCAACGAACGTCAAGAGCCGCTCACGTATGCCTTGGCAGAGCATCGCTGGTGGGCTCCTAAAGCCCACCCTCACCTCTCAAACCCTCCTTTCCCACAAGGTGAGGCTAACGACGAAGAATCGCCTCTGCCCTGCATTGGTTTCGAATATGCGCATTTCGGAAACTAGTTAAGATCAGGCAAACCGCAGAAGGTACCCCTGAGATAGTCGATGCACTCTAAAAGCATCGAACTGTGGTGCCAGATATTTTACGCAGAAGGCAGCCGCCAAAGCGTCGTCACGGCAACCACAGCATACCATTGCCAAGCAAGCTCCCATTTTAGACCGTGATGCGCATGATGCCAGCGCGCCTACTCGCACTCCATAAGCAATAAATGATGAAGCTGCCAATTATTCAATGATAGAACTGAAGTATCTCCCTAGCTGTGCCTCCATTGCTAGTAAGGAATTTGTCGTATCATAACAGAAAGTGTGTATCTTCACTAGAAGACTGAATGCAGGCGGGAGCAACCGGACAGCAGCTTGTGTGGCAGCGAAGAAATTCAAGAGAAACAGATGGAATGGCATACGGCGGCACGCTGAAGCGTACCCAAAGCAATAGGCACAGCAATAGACGCATAGCACAAACTCCGAACAGCAGTAACAACAAAGCAGCTGCTTTGAATAGGACGCTGACACGACGAAGTCACGCAAACGTGGCCAAAAACGTAGCAGAACAAACGGTAAAGGAGAAAGACGCTAGCTTGTATCATCTACAAGCGAAGCACCATGGGAAGGAGAGAAGTTGTACTGCACAGCATTACACCGTCGCCAAGAAATGGCCTTCAGGGTCATAGAATCCAGAATATGTAGATTAACGTGTTAAATACAGGTAACAAAGAGGCAAATTGAGCTTGGTGTTGAGCTATGAAGCGTGGTTTCCTCTGCAATGGGGCCCACGGGTTGGAGCTTGCAAGAAGCACTAAAGCTGCAGAGTATTGGAAGCCCACACACTGAAAAAGAAACATTGATGAAAGATAGATGCATTTCTGGAATGCGGAGCATACAGTGGTATCCTTTGAATGCTTCGCAGTGCCTTAAATTAGTAGTGGTTGGCATGATCCCGTGTGGCCAAAACAAACGATTTGCGCAGCAGCCAAGTTGACCTCAGCTCACCACGCTTACGCTCGTTTCAGTGTACCCTAGGTTTGGCGTGCTGTAAAAAAACTTTCTTTGTTCAGCGTAGTGATACATCTTAATTGGATTGTGAATGTCAGTAAGACACCGCTCCTTTCTTCGTGTCATTTTTCATACGGACCATCAAATAGCATTAAATAACATACCCTTCGAGAGTTGATTCTGCTCAAGTTTGCCCTGCAAGATGGGGTAGCGCCCTCTGTGTGGCCGCTAGCTTTCCGCGGCTCCTGTGATCATCAATGTTTGGAGCTTTGCGATACAAGTGCTGCCTCCAACGCACGTATGGAAACCTTTTTGCCCTCATGTTGAAATCGAGCGTGAAGGCGCCCACGGTCGCGACATCAATCGGGATGCCTTCCGACAGGGACAGCCTGGGGTCACGGACTCTCCGAAGAGAAAATACCTCCACCATCCAGCAATTGCTGCCTGCACGATTAAATAAGGTACTGGGTCATGCTACACCTGTCTCATTGCATCATTGCATCGTCTCCTCACCAATGATTTCCTGAAAAGAGTTATTTTGAGTCTCCTTTTGAAGGCTTTTGGCGCTCCTTCTCCATACTGTGCCTTCGGCAAAAAATCAGTAAAAGCTTTGGCCTCTCATAGACTTAATCAATTTATGGTTTCTTTAGCCCCTATATTTCACTTGTTGCACTGATTTCGCAGACAGATCTAGTGTTGGCCTCCACTTACAAGAGGCCACCCCACATATCCTAATCTATAACGCCTGGACGACTAGGCTCTGATATGACATGAAAAGACTTTATATTTTCTTTGCTCAAGAGAGTATATTCTATGTCGCGGGCAAGTGCTGGCCAGGCAGCATTCTAGAAAGGCTGGCGCATCGACCAAGGTCCCGTGTCCGCAAGTAATGAAGCGAAGGAGATGCGCTATGTAAAAAACTACTCTACTCCTCTCTAAGCCGCAAGCTGAACTTAATGAGTCACAGTATGTGCACGAAACCTGTAAACAGTGTTTGGCTCACTTGCAGGGTTGATTCTGCTACGTTTCTCCAAGGTGTGGTTTCCTTTGGAGGCACGTTCATGTCCTTGTCGTCTGGTCGTAAGGGAATAAATTTTGTTAGTATCCCTGTTCAAATGGTCTCTAGCACGCCGGACGCTCTCCACCGTGTTATTCTGTGCGCCAATTGCTCACCTTTTGCGCAAGCGCATGACCAACACGCTCTTATTTGCACAATGAGCGCAGAGCCTTATCACCCGAGGACTAAGTCCCCCTGCATGGTATTTACTTTAAGCTACTATTCCAACCTGTCCATTCTGAATTATGTGACACTGGAGGCAATTACTGAGCTGCATCGTAGTGCGGCGCACTACAATGCCATTGAGGAGCGTGCTCGTTATTGCACTGATGCTCATGAAGGCAGCAGAATATCTGGGTCTTCTTCTTGCATTGTCTAGCTAAATCCGCCCTATTTATTCCGTGGATTGGTCTCAAGCCTTTGTCCATGACACTCAAGATCTTTTGTTCCCGGTAAAAGTGCCATGAATTTTCCATTTTGTACCTTAGCTGTATTGTGTGGTGTGTAGTACCCTGTGGAGTCTTCAACTAAACCCTGGTACTTCACGCTTTATCTCCATTAGAGAATGATGAGGGTTACGAGATTGCATAATAAGTGTATGCGGGGCCCCAGAGTGGCTTGCCGGCTGCAGTTGTCGACAGGAGCCGAGGTTCAGTGTTACCTCTTGGTGCTGCCTTGATGACTTTACTGTCTGTTCGCCTGCTGTTCCTTAGTGGGATACCCTTGTTAGCAAGCATGACCGCTTCATTTTGATTCCAATTCCGTTCCTCTTCCTCCTTGGGCTCTACTTGCGTAGCATCAAATGGTGCCCACGACCACGTAGTGCCTCATCACATTAATACAACGATGGTAATTCCGGCGCGGGAAAGAATGCGCAAGTGATCAGAAAATATATTAGACATGGGTCAGTTCAAAGTAGTTCATTAATGCGGCAGCAATGCGCCTACGGACAGCTAGTTGAATCCGGTCAACTGTCCCCACTAGCCGTTAGCTGCGATGGGGAAGCCGATCCACATGAAGCGCTGCTACGGAAAAATATGACTCGATGCTAGCTTACGGAACTCCAAGATTTCGACGCTCAGTGCTAAAGGCTTTTAGTTTCGCTAACAAGCCTATCGCCTTAGCCTTAAGCCATGCGTTGCACCTCGCAGAAACGGCTGCCATGCGCGGGGCTCTCACCTTATTTCTGATCTCAATTGCCCAGTTCAAACTTCAGTCATTTGTATTTTGAGGGTAGTTATTAAGGACGAATAATACGAGAATAGCCCTATATTGTAACAGCGCATACCACCTCCCATGCGTGGGGGTGCTAGGGAGAAGGTTAAACCACGCCGCTAAGGCAGGGCAGCATGTACGAACTCTTCCAGCCGCACATTGCTCACGAAATAAAGGCATCACAGCAGTTGTGAAGAACACACTGCGCATTCACTTGATGAGCAGACAAGGGTGCACTGGCAGGAGTGCAGCGACCGTCGAAAGGGCGTACGGAGCACCTGCCGCAGCAGCAGCCTGCACATGTGACGCTCCAAATTGCCGCCAGTTTCATCAGGATAGTCAACCTACAAATGTGACATTTTTGTGCATCTCTGCCGAGTTCTGCTGGCAGTAGGTGCCGCTCATTCCCCTTCAAGATTTTGTGCAGGGCAACAGCGAGGCCGACAGTGACTGGGCGGCAGCAACTGCCACCGGGGAAAGACAGCCGACGCATCGCCCCGAATTTTATACTGAGTCTGGTGCCGCGTCTTGAATCATACAAGCAGGAAGCTTTCCGTGTTGCGATTTGGAATCATCCTTTGATTATAGACGTGAGCTCGCCATACATACAGTGTCCTCCTGAATGTGGGGGCAGGCCGCGGTGGAGTTTGGACGGAGTCAAACCCACACTCATCTGTTTGTATATGTTTATTTCTCTAGCAGATTGTTTGGTACTGCGTGTAGTGCTGTGAGTGTTGCAGTGTCTCGACAACGTGCATGTGACTGCGTGCGCTCGAGTGTTGTGGTTCATAGTTTGAGTTCAAAATAGACGAGAAGTTTTGCCGTGTAGTGCATTCACATCTTTACTAAGGTCTCTGGACCGCCTGGTCATGTTCCTGAATAATCTACTTGTGAAGTTTTACAGTCCCTGCTGAGGTTTGTTATACTTGTGGCGGCATGCAGTGGCAGATGCGCCTGGGGAGTGAGTCATGCTCTTAACTGTTAAGTTTGTCGTGCAGATCCAGCGCAAGCCACCGTTCTTCCCCGGGCGGGGATCACTCTCGGGGGATCTTGACGTCTTCGGGCCCTTCGGCCGAGGGTTGCTGCAGCTTGTTCGTTGCTGAGGCCTTGACGATCTGCGGCATCTGGGCACATGAAAATGCTGGAGACACTGTGGCAGCGAGTGCTGCCTGTGTTTACGGAGGAATTTTGGGCAGAGCCATTGAGGGCCCCTATGATCAGCAGGAGCTGCCGCCACTTGGTGTGGGGCGTGTGCCTCGCATACATACCTTTGGTTATTCTTCTACAGAGGATGCATGACAGGAAGATGAGAGCACAAAAACAAGGCTCTGTTCCTCGAGCTCGCGTTGGACCAGTTCTCAAGGCGATCACGTGCCTCTGGAATGTTCTGCTCTGCATTTATTGTTTCGCCGGCTTCTGCGCTCTGGTAAGCCTTGAGCACAAGTACGTGGACACAGATATTAGGGAACCTTGGTTGCCTCCGCTGCGCGTTTGGCCTTCAGGTTCAACACTTCTTGTGCTGTGCTGCGCAGATGTGGTCGTCGCCTAGGCTCTTCAGCACGTTTGCATTCCCTTCCTCGAAGTATCCTCCACTGACGAGACTAGTGGTTTGTGTTTTCTGTCTGGGAAAGGGCGTGGAGGTCTTTGACACCTTTTTGCTCTTTCTACGAGGGCGGCGGCCGTCTTTCCTGCACTGCTATGCACGCGTAGCAGTCGCGTTGTATTGCTGGCACGCACTTTATGCGGATGTGCCTTTTGCCCACGGCTTTGTGGCAGCGAACTTGGCTGTGCAAGTGTTTGTTCATGCGTATTTTGCTGCTGCGGAATTTGCAGTGACCAAACGGTAAGCTGAATCAGCCGCGGTGCAGCGCAGTGTAGGTTCCGTTTGTACCTCGGCCTGCTTTATTAACCCTTCACGCGTAGCACTCCAGCTGCTCCACTTTCTGCTTCTGTGGTGCTTCCCAGGCTATTCACATTTTTAAGGTCATACATCACCTTACTCCAGCTTTCACAGATGTTCTTCGGCATGTGCATCAGCTCCCATGCCATCTACCATCCAGAGGTTCAGCAGAGTGCCCTCGCTGTATTTAACGCAGAGCTGTAAGTACCACCCGAAAGTTATAGTGCCGAAGCTAGGGGCCTTCAGCGATCTGGCCTGTGGTGACTAGTCTGCGCTGTGTGTCTGTGCGTTGTATGGCTCAGCTGCTTGGCTATGTACATTTCTCACGCTTTTCTCTTCGTCAAGTTTTACATTGAGGCCTTCTGCAAGGAGTACCGCAGCATTGAAGCAACATTCCTCACTTTCTTCCACGCCTTTGCGGTGGCAGGACTTGTGAAGCTTGTGATGCACGAGCGCTGCTGGGAACTCTTTGCGGATGTGCGCCAGCTGAATGCGCCCTTGCTTCCCATTTTGCTTCAAAAAGTACCTTTCGAAACGCAATAGTTATACTTCGAGTTACGCGTTGGCTGAGTTTCCACATGGTCTCCGACTTTTCTGTTGCGCAGACAATGCTGCTCTATGTTGTTGGAGGCTTGGGCATTACCTGTGGAGCACATCGGCTGTGGTCGCATCGTGCGTACAAGGCATCTGGAGCTCTTCGTTTTGTCTTGATGATGCTCACTTCTTTGGCGAACCAGGGGTCTATCTTCCACTGGGTACGAAATTGGGATGCACTAGTGGACTGAGCATTACCAAGTGTTCTCGGATATGCCACAGGTCCAGCTGTGTTGGCTTTTGATGTCGATTTGTGTGGTCTCCAGTGCAGGGACCATCGCGTGCACCACAAGAATAGTGATAAGGAAGGCGACCCGTACAACGCCTCCAGGGGATTCTTCTACTCTCATGTAGGATGGTTGCTTCTGAAGAAGCCTCCGTCCGTGAGAGAGGCCGGGAAGCAGCTGTGCTTTGACGACTTGATTGCTGTGAGCGGCAACTTGGTCCTGGATTTGTCGGTGTATTCGTCCCCTAAGTGTTTGGCTGAAAGCCGTTTTGCACGGCACGGCTTTCCCCATATATTCATTACCTTTTACGCACTATCCCTGCGCAGGATCCGTATGTCCGGTTCCAACACAAGATGGACCCTTGGTGGAACCAGTTCTGGTGCTTCGTCGCACCTTCAATTTACGCTTACTATAAGTACAACGACTTCTGGGCAGGTTTCTTTATACTAGGTAAGACGCTGATGCGCTGTGGTTTTCCCAGCATACTTGTTCATCATCATCAGTTCTTTCTAATCGGCGTGCATTTTACCCATTGTGATACATGATTGTCTGCTGCCCTCAGGTTGTTTTCGCTGGTGTATCTGCCTTCATGCGACGTGGACGGTAAACAGTACAGCACATATCTGGGGTGATCGGCGCTACACTGTGGAAGGAAACCCGTGCGAGAGCTGCTTCACTTCTCTGGTTGCTGTTGGGGAAGGCTGGCATGACTGGCATCATAAGTATCCCTATGACTATGCGGCATCGGAAGGGGGTGTTCTCGACCAGTACAATCCTAGCAAGCTGGTGGGTTGACACATCTTAGTCCCTCCTTTAGAGATATCGAGCTCTTGGCAATCTTTTGCAGTTAGTGATGCATGAGGGTACGGATATTGTGCAGGTTCTTGACATTTGCGCGTGGCTCGGACTGGCTTGGGATCTGCGGCGCGCCACTACCGCTTGGAAGATGCTCAAGGCAGAAAGGGAGCAACAGTCAGTTGTTAGGCAGCAAAGGGACGCGGAGGCACGCAAGAACTGTGAGGCTCTGGCTGCCGTACATAGTCTTCGCGAGGTCGTACGCGTTAAAAGCGCGCACACAAGCACACTCCAGTCTCTGGTACGTATTGAAGGCCTATGTGGACGAATGGCAGCGTTATGTTGATCCGGCACTGTTGTCCAAGGCATTTAAATTGTATCGCCCTTTTTAAGCAAGCTGATTAATACGACAGCTCCCATCTCTTTGTATGACTGCGGTTGCTCTGTTGAACGCATTTATGTGCAGTGGAGCCTCCTGCTTGATGTCCTCTTGCTATGCGTCGCATACGCGCTCACCTGGTGGGCGTACTCAGCCTGTACATCGCGTCTAGGCAGTGCGCCACAAGCTCTTATGGAGGCGTCTCCTTATGTATTGCTTCCAATACTTCTTATCATCAGCAGCACTGTTCTGGGTACACTCTTCTTCTCATTGCTGATGCATGCATTCGTGGCGGCCAACGGCACCTTCAGCAGCAGCCGCTTCCTCTCTGACATTGTGGGTGGTTTGATCTGCGGCGCGTTGATGATTCCCTACCAAAGCAAGCGATTCAATGTCCCTGGTGAAACTCCAGCGCTGAGGTACGGATAACCCTTGGGGTCCCGACTTCGCAGTTCTTAAATCCGAACAAACGAGGGTTGCATTAGTCCCTCTGCCTTCGTGGATAGAGTGCCACGCAACATTATCAAGTCTGCTTTAGGTGCTGTTGCTGGAACTCAGGCCGTTCTTGTACAGTGCAACATTGGCCATCCCTCGGCTTCCCGGCTGGTCTGCAGCTCTCGCGCCTCTATTTTTGACGCTGTTCGTCGCCTCTACTGTGGTGGTTATGTTGTGGCGAGGGCACTTGCTACTCGTTGGCACGTTTTACTTATTGCCGCATCTTGTGCTGGATATTTGGACTGCTTATTACTTCTTGACAATGGAAAAGAAAGGCCCTCGTGAGTATGCATATTTTGGTCAATAAGAGGCCTCTGTAGGGTGTTTTTTGTGTCCTTCCTTTGCTGAGAGGTTCTGGCTATTTTTCTTTGTTTTGTGTTTGATCGCAGACGACGTCATGAACAACAACTGCAAGTATGACTTTCTTTGTGTGGCACCGTGCGCGCTGCGCTGGGTTAAGGCTTGCCTAGACAAGAGACGCCACGACGATGAATCTCAGCTGATGCGGGCAATACACGTTCTACATCATCGTCCGCTAGATCTTCATCTGCTACAGGCAGTGACGTTCGAGTAAGTCCTTTTTGGTCATGCATTTACCTAATTTCGTTTCCGCCTTGCCCATAACACTTGAAGGTTCTACCTTCAAGGTATTTGAGTTATTTTGCAATGATATGCGTGCGTACTTATTCTGTAAGACTGCAGCATATGCTGGGCTCTTCTATTGCGCTGCAAATCTCAGGGTGCCTCTTCACCGGGTCCAGGAGGCAGTATGCTACTTGAAGGAACGTGTTGAGTCGATGCCGGCAGAAGTCTTCAGCGCTTCACTTTCTGACGGTTTTGCAGTGGTTAATCCAGACTCTCGGCCCGAGTATTACAATTCTTTAGGACACCAGCAGACTCGCCGGGCTGACGAACAGGGAGCGCCGGTGAATGGAGAGGTGGAGAAGAAAGCAAAGGACTTGGATGAAACGCCGTTCGCAGCATCCTCTTCCACTCTTACAAAACGTACCAGAGCCGTTGGCTCGTAAACGGAACAGCCAAAGTTCTGCATGATGGCCGTTGGTTTGTAAACAGTGTTGACGGAGCCCTGAGTTGTGCGAAGCAATGCCGGTTATCGTAATTGCATATCTCCGAAAGTCTAGTATAGCCGTATGATGGTGGATGCCTTATAGCACACTGATGAACAGTCTCTGACCTTATGCTGTTTCGGGCACTGTCGCGGTAAACTGTTAGCGCTTGCAGATCGCACTGTTAAACCAATGTGTTGCACTCTGGTTCCTTTATCTGTTTGTAGTGTGAAATCTCGGGCCTACAGAAACACAAGTCCTTGGACAACAGGACCGTGCATGCTTGAAGTTTAAGCAACATGAACAAAATTCATACGAAAGGGGCGCATGGCACTGTAGAGCCGTGGAGCCGGGGGCTTCTTGCTGCTAAATTTGCCACGCAGTCGAGCGCCAAACATGTGAGGCAGATGGTCTCTGTCGCACGTGGGCTCATGTGGCGCACCCTTAACGGTTTGCTATGAAGAAGCGTTTCTGTTGAGCAACTTTGCCCATATAAGTTGCTCGGGTTATTCAGGGCCAGACAAGTTCGTGGAATAGTATGGCTGTGCTTAACACGCCTGAAGCGATGACGCGAGATTGTCTTACCGGAGTAGTCGACCGGGTAAACGAGGACTTCCAATGTACAACGATGATGAATTTACATTGTTTTCTGCGGCAACACGACACTTCCTGCCGGCTGATACAGCCTGGCAGCCGCATCGAACAAGCCTTCGGGTAAACGTGACTGCTGTGTCGCTGGATCTTCCTTGAGGTGGCAATAACGCGTCATGCGCCGGCTGCCTTCGAATCATTACGGGCAAGTGGTAGACGTGCGCTGATCAGCTGCTTCCTTGCTTGAACTGCCCGTCTAAGGGTTTCGACCACTGTCGCAGTAATGTGTACCGCAGAGTGAGCATCGTCCAGCTGAGATGAGCTGCGCATTAGGTAGTGACGTGGTTAGTTCTGCCTTGAGGGGTTTCAAGACACTTTCCTTTCATAGAGCGGCTTAGTCTTTACGTAATGGCCATTGCATAACCAAGGTTTTGGAAGAGCTCTAGACAACTCTCCGGCAATTGAGTAATGCACGTTGCACTTGCGTGCGATCGAGGCGTCATGTGAAGGGAGAACCGCTACAGTTAGCTCGGTAGAGATTAGAGCTGTCAGTTTGTTAGAGCACTGCAAAAGAGGCGAACGACTCATATCGCTACGACTTGCGAGTTCACCGCCAAAGATGAGTGGTGCCATTGACTTCTCGTGCACAGCGGGAAACCAGTAGCAGTTAGAAACGACATTGAGCTGAGAAGCCTCTTGGATGTCTTTAATACCTCCAAGACAAAAGTATTTGGAAATGGCTAAACCAATTCATGGAGCAACTACATGTTTTCTAGAGATTTTTCTTATGCATGGCGCAGCCCGATGGCGGCTGCGCCTCCAGGCCCCGTGTAAACATACACTTGACTGTTCCCTCACTGCGCATCTTCCATTTAAAGAAATGTTATTTGAGAAGACTTCTTGTGTCTGTAGCAAGGCAAGCTGTTGTTTCATTTCCTCTTCAGCACTGCACCCTTGTCATCGTTCGCAGACGCCTTTCGGATACTGCGGCGACGCAGCAAAAACACCAAAATTTCACAAGACGCCAACATAAGCACGACGTCACCCTAAACTAAAGAGTTAGGGCATTCATATTTTAACTCAGCTGCTTCTGGTCTTCCCCATTTTCGTGTCCTTCGCACTGGTCTCTGAATGGAACACGCTGTACCATCCCATCACATCGCAGGGGCAGACCAACACGCTTTGCCAAACCTAATGATTAACTGCCTGTCTCCAACGGAAGCGCGTCTGCCATCTTGGATTCACAAACGCGGCTGAACTACAGCGGAATTCGTTTGACATGGCATTTGTCTGATGCGCCCGTGCAAACAGTAAATCCCCATCAGGAGCATGGACACTAAGTCCATGATTTTCCACGCTAGCTGCGCCAATGGATATTACCACTTAGCCAGCATTTACGGCTTCGTCCCCACTCCCAGGGCAGCGAAAGCAGGTTTTGAATCGCCTCGAGCAGTAGTGACTGTGTCGAATCATCGCCATAGAGGCGGCGGCGCAGCAGCATGAGTGGTAGCGGCAGGAGCAGTGGCGACTGCAGTGAAAACAGCAGAAGTGGGTCTCCGGATGCTTGCAGCGCGACGAATAATGTAGTTTCCCCAAGTTCCAGCATCAGCAACTACAACAGGGATAACAGAAGCAGTTGCAGTGCCCGTTCGCCCCTTTCTGACGTCCCAGATGTTCTTTTAGCATCAATTTTGCGTTTTCTACCCCAGAACGAGAGAATCAAGGTTGGATCGCTCGTGTGCAGAAGATGGCTAGGTCTAATAAGGAGCCGTCTGTGTCTATCGGACACGATGATCCACGTCTCTCCCCCGGTGTACCGGCAGCTGCCATCAGAAGCAATTCGGGCTTGTATAAGGACAATAGCTATTCATAGCCGGCATGCAGAGCTGGTCATAAATTCCGTGGATCCTATGGCCATGGAAAATGGAGAGTTTCCAGACCTTTTATTTCTCCGCTCTTTGTTTAAGGAGCTATCGGAGATTCGATCCATTAGTGTATCAGTCGGGTGTCCATTGACTGCACGAATGCTGGGAGATGCATTTGCTGGCGTAGTGCAGCGCAGCGCAACGACGCTAGTGTCCCTAGAGATCTGGGAGGCAGAATTAGCAGAGGCCACTTTAACGGCTCTGGCAGCGACGCCGCCTCCTTGGGACACGTGTGATGAGCAGGCGAAAGAGTTGGGCGACGCACTTCTTACCACAGCCGCAGCACTAGAGAGCACTGTTGGCCCGCATGTAACGCGAAGAGACCACTGTGCAACTGCTCGGCAAGTCATGAGCAGACCACAGGCATCTGGGGGCATGCTCTTGGCTACGGCGCAGGTTCTGAGAGAACGTATGCAACGAAGTACGTGCCGCAGCAGTTTGAACTCATTCGAATCAGAAGCATCAGGGGGCGGACAACAACAGCAACAGCAGCAACGGGAGCGGCAGATGCGTGATTTTCAAGAGAGCCACTGCCGAACTAGCGAAGGCCACTTATCTCGCCAACACGAGCAAAGCGGAGGATGCGTTGAACTTTCGTGCACCTCGGATATCTGGCGGGAGTGGCGCAAAGGAACCCACAAAAGTGAGCTTCGCTGCAGGATTGCTGAAATCGAAAATTGTTGTTGTTGTGTATCCTCAGCAGAAATCGCCTTGAGGCTTTGGCGCAAGTTCGAAGGCATTCGTCTCATACTACCGCAGCTGAAAAACCTTGTGGTGGGGAGCTGGCGGCTGCTCCAACTGCTGCATTGCCCCAACTTGGAGGAGCTGAACCTCACCAGCAATACAGCAACGCGGTACCAAGATACACCCAGCCGACTACAGCAGGAACGGCAGCGACAGCAACACCAACATCAGCAACTGCAGCAGACCCTGCTGCACCGTGAACAGTCAGATTACTCGCACCTCACTTTGGCATTAGAAGAGTGGGCAGGTCGCATGCCGGGTCCCGGTGGAGCACGCAGTGCGCCTGCGCCTTCAGGTCATTCCGAGTCTGCGCTGCAGGAGTTACTGCATTTTCTGCTTCGCAGCGGCTACAACATTCGGCTGCTCCAGGGGAGTTATACTGTGGGAGCTCTGAATGAGTCACTGCTGCATTCAGTTGCATCTGCTGGCAACCTTCTGACTAGCTTGAGTGATCAAGCACCTAGGGCACCACATATCAAGGCAAGACTCCGCCACCTCTTGACAGCAACAGCGCCGCCTGTACGAGCTAAAAGGGGCCAGCGGCATGCGCGCAGGAGCTTCGCGCCTGCGTCCCTGTCGACTGCTAATATCTACGATCCCTCTTCAGTGCCCCAAAGCACTGTCTTTGACCCGGTCATGACGCAGGCGTGCGGCTCGCTTTCCCCGACTGCAACCTCCTCGCTTGTGTCTGGATGTATAGCCGCAACTAACGCTAGCAGGCTGGCAGCGGGGACCGCAGCAGTGCAGACCGCACCGGCAAAGGCCTCAACAGCTCACGAAGCCGTTGACAATGTGCTCTCTGCGGCAGCGGGTCTATGCGCTGCAGTGGGAACTGGCTGCCGTCACGTTCGTCATCTCCCAAACGAATGCTGTGCTGTTCCTTGCGCTTGGGGCTCAGGAGGGGAGTTGCTGTTGGTACTGTTGCCGAGACTGCGAGCTGTACGGACTTCAGATTTCATGCTGCTGAGTTGTCTGCTGATGCCACGGTTAGAAGAGCTGAGACTTCCAGAAACATGGGGCTCAGTTGTCAGCAAACCCATACCTGGTTTCTCGCTTCTCTGGGCATTCCTTTGCACTTACGGAAGAAGCCTACGTGTATTGGATGTGAAGGGCACAGCCCCACCTCTTGCCGCATTTTTAGGGGCTGGGACGACAACAGAGCCACTGCCGTTTCGCATGCTGCCTTATGAGGCTGTGGCAACTAAGGCCCTCCAGCGTCTCCTGCTTGTTCACCGTGCTCATCCCCTAATGGATCCTGCGAGTCTTTTCAAAGCCGACAGATGTGCTGGAACTTTTCCCGAATGTGTGTCCACGAGTGCAGCCCCGACTGCTGCTGTTAGCGCAGGCATTGCAGACCTAGCCGCACGTACAGTATCTGATATATGGCGCCGCCGCAGCACTTCAGTTCATCAGCAGCGATCGCAGGCGCCTAGTGGGGAGCTCAGCGCTCAAATAAGACAAAACGTGGACTTTGCGGATGACCTAGTTGACTTAGAAGCCCACCCATTTCGGGGCGAGGAAGTTCCGTGCGTATCCCATCAACTCGTCACTGGCCAAGACTTAGATCAGAAAGATCTCACATGTAGAGAACGAGATGATGGTAGTGCGAAGCTCCTATTCGGTCTGAAGTTTGGCCAGTTGAAGCAGTTACAGTGTCATTCGAGCTTCCTTCCCTACTTGGCAGAGCCTCTCCCGCAGTGTGGGGCGTTGCAGAGTCTCAATACTGAAGGTGATTCAGATTCAGTGGTATGGTTTGTAGCACTTCTTAAGAATATTGAGAGGCTGTGCGTCAGAGATCCTTGTCTAAATTTGTCCCGACGGCGGTCTAGGAGCCCTCCTCTGGCCCTCGAAACTGAAGATGAAGAGGTTCTGAGTTCAAGGAGTCGACCACAAGTCACCCTACAAATAAGGAAATACGTGGGCACGGCCCTTTTTTTCACACCAAATCTTTCGTGTCCCAACCTCCTTGAACTTCAGGTAAATTATTCAGTTTTTCCACTGCAGCAATTCCATTGTGAAAGTACACATCACAGCCTTGGTCGGAGGTCGCACATTATACTCAATTAACGTCGAAGCCAAGAAGCAGTGGTTTCCCACTTGCGTTGTGTGTGGCGTTTTGAAGGTGCAGCGCGGAGATGATGACTTTGACTCATTTTTGGCAGGGGGAGGAGCTCGTAATCTGCAGGTTCTACGGTACCAAGGCCGTCTCTTTGGCGGAACTGGAGCATCCACCCCACGAACGCTCATGGCATCACAACAACTACGAATAATTCGGAGTACAGAAAGGTCCACTCAGGACGCCCATAAGCTTCTGCAGGCATTGCGTCTCCCGTTGAACTTCTCACCTCTAGAAAGTTCACCATTTGCGTGCTTGAGGGAGCTACACCTGTGGACACTTGATGCTAAAGTTCTCGTTCGTCTTGCCCTAGCCACTGCGGCTGCTGTAAATCCGCTTTTGTCTCTGGCTTGGCAGCGCGTTCTTGATAGCAGGAAAGCAGAGAGGCTACAGCAACTGCAGAGGAGAAAACAGCTTTCCATGCAACGTACACAGACGCAGCGGAACAACGAAGCTGCCCGCCTGCTTGTGCGTCAACGACGGCTGTACGAAGAATATAGTGCACGGCGTCGACGGTTGAAACGTCTGTCTGCCACGATGTCGGGCCGTCAAGCGCAAATACACGGAACCAGTGGAGCATCTGAGTCCTCCCAGCAACATGAGCATCAGGAGACACAAAGACGCCTCGCTCGCGAGCTGAGTGGCATGCGACAGGAGCTGCAGCAGCTCCAGAGACGCCTAGAGTCGTTAGCTAGTGCCAATTTTCGCAGCTCTGCTGGCAGCGCGGCACGGCAAGAGCATCTTCAGCTGCAGCGCTACCATCGATTCCGGGAAAATCTTCAACGTCTGAGGAGGCTCCGCAGCCGCCATCAGCGGCTCGTGGCCCTGAGAAGACTCCTACAAATCAGTGTGACGGATGCACTCTCGTACCCGTTGGAGCCGCTTTCAGGGGCAAGCGAATTTCGACGGGTAGATGAGTCTGAGGCGGCTCGGCGGAAGGTCAGAGCTCAACGAGGCCGGGAGGCTGACTTCGGCTGCAGCCGCAACTGGTGTTTCTGGAACTGCCACAGAGCTGTGGCTGCACTGTCGCAGCTATTACCGCAGTTGCGTAGCTGCGTAGTGCAACAGCTTCGGGGAAATGCAACGTCACTGCGGCTGCTACTGCGAGGACTGCCACGGCTTGAGCTGTTCGCGGTGGAGGAGAGTCCCAAGAGTCGCCTGAGGCAAAGACTATTACAACTAGCTGGCAACTTAGGCTTCACAGTACGTCGAGGCCCACTAGTTATTCCGGCTCTTCACAGCAATCTCGTTAACTGGGGTAGTTCTACAATTTCAAGGCAATTCAGGATCCTCAGCCGAGCGCCTGCTGGAAGAAAAGCAGCGGCGGCATCTGTGGCTGCAGCTGAAGTACTTGTTCGCGAGCTGTTAGAACGTTATGCAAGAAACTCCTCTGGGCAAAGCGAACACACATCCCAGGCACGTACGGAAAATGCCACTGTGTCCAGCACTTCATCAGCCCCTTCCAGAGATACCTCCAGCAGTATTATCGGGCCTTTTCCTGCCCCCTGTTTGGCGCTCCTAGGGCCTGTAGGAGCTGATAGAGCAGCAGCGAGGACTCCAGCAGCGGACGCTCCAATATCGGGAAGCAACTCGGAAGACCAGCAAGTGACTGCCCTGAAGAAGCGCACAATGCCTTCCACGGGAGGCTTTTCTCCACAAGCAGAGCCAGGCGCGTGCTTGCCTGGATTGAGTGGCAGTGTGTGCAGCAATACGGGTAGCAATTCCGGCATTCTTGTTCGGTCCCTGAGGTGCCGCATATACAGTAACAAGTGCTCGCGAGAGTCAAGAACTAGTGCTGTCACTGAGCCTGCCCCTAAACGACGCCGGCGAAGACGCAGAGCTGCAGAAACACCTACCGAAGTACTGCACCAAGACATGCAGATGCTGCGTGGTCTGGCTGAAGAGCTAGAAGAGCAGCTAACTAGCTGAATTGGCGCCACCTCCGCGCAGTGGCAAATGGCATCCATTTTTGTGGGCTGTCCGCGCCAGAGCCATTGCACGCTTCAGGTCCCTACGGCAAATTGTGCTAACTGTTATCCATTGCTTAACGCATTCACCGTAAAGGCGACTTGAGGACAGTCTTGCGCTGGCTCTTCCGAAATATGTTTGTACTCTAGCTGTTTGGAAGTTTACGTCCCTCGATTTGATGCTTCCACTTGAATCGCTACCTAGACACTCGTTGCTTAACCCCGAAGTATTCGACCTAGTAGTCTACTGGCTGAGACTAGTAGCAGCTGCATGGGGAGTGACGCTCGGGGTGCTGCAATGCATCCTTTTTACCGCTAGCGTGTCACCATTTCAGTCTGCTCATCCTGTGCTCTTCTTAATGTAAGGTTTATTGCGGACTAGCCACCCAAACAAGCACTTCTGGTACATAGAGAGCCATTCCCAAGCTTCAAAGGAGTTAATTGACAGTCAAACTGTCTGCTGCAGAATAAGAGCTCCACGGGGATAAGCGTGTGCTGTTCCCGCAGCTAGCCTGCGTGTGTGTTGTCCTGCCTGACAGTTCCCTTTGCTTGGCTTGATGTTGCCTGCATCTTCCGCACTCAAAGGGAGCAGCTCCATTTTTTTAGCCTTGACTACATCTGGCACTGATCTTGTACACATAGTATGCTACGAGTTGCGGGAACGCAAACCAGCACGCAGTATGCAACCGCTACAAGCTGGCTTGAGAAACGTTTGTAAACGCACGAGAAAGACGCTTGTGTAGTTGCACAAATTTGCATCAGTCTTCATGTGGGCTTCTTCACTCGCCTTTGGCGCATGCGACAGCTGACTATACCGACGCAAAAAGCCCTCTGCAAAGCAACGTGGCTCATTCAGCAGGACTAACTCAGTTCCATTCATTTTAGGCAGGCTGTGCGTTCCTGTCTACAATCCGCCCATCACATTTTGGTGCGAGAACCACTTCGTCATCGTCCTTCTTGCATCCGAACTTGGAAAGCATCTGATCTTGCTGGAGGCTTGTAAACGATGAAAGCTGGCGGGACACGACGCGTGAATGCGGTTTGTTGAGGCCGTTAGCCATGGCTGTCAATGCTAAGGCGTTCCGCACAAGCGTCGGTAGTGGGGGCAAGAGCTCTCCTTCCACGAGAACTGGGCAACTCGGCAACATAGTAAACCCATCACGGCCTACGCATACAGTTACGCATAGAAACCAGAGCCTACACGTGAAAAATGGTTCGTGTTAATGTCAGACTCGAAAGACGCTCAAGCGCAGGAAGCAACTGCACGAATCACTCGTATGCATGCCGACGCGGAATCTCATTAACGGGTACGCATCAACATTCCTTGTGGCAACTTCAAACGTCAGTCAAGCTGACGCCACACACCCAAAGGGCTCACCCTGAAGAACGTAGGACTTCGTCGCAACAGTGTATTCCGCGTCCTCATCCAAGGGCACAAAATGGTCGAGACTCGGAAGGCCGTCAGAAATTTGTGCACAGCTCTCCCGCGGTGCCACTTTAACAGTCTCCCTAATAATGCGACTTCCAGAAGGCTTACTGCTGTCAAACTCGAATCTAATCCCCGCAACTTGAAGAAACCGACCCTCTGTCTTGGGCACTTGGGAGACCGCATTCTCCAGGGCTGCTAAAAGCACCGAGCCTTTGCATCTAACCACAGCAATTTCGTCCGCCATTGGCAGCATTGCTGCCAGGTCCCCAAACCGGAAGTCCCCCTTTTTGAAAATGCAGTCAGACCTAATTGTTCCTATGTTAATAAACAAAAACCACCAACTCTGAAGGACATTATAGACTCTACTGTATCGTGCTTAAAAGGCTCACACAGAACACGTCCGAATTCTTCCTACTGGAGTTCTCCCATCTCTCCCAGCAGTTCATGGGCAAAGCTGTAATACTACGTATGGTGTAAGGAATGTGAAAACGGGCAATGTTACCTACCAGAGTTGATGAATGCAATATCACTCTTACACTCCTTGCGCATGAGTTCGCACAACCAGTTGCCGCAGTTGCTTTCTTGAGTGCGAATAATCCGAAATCTTGTTTCAAGGTCGGCGCCAAGTCTCGCGAGTTTCCTCCGCATTTGTTGCTTGAGGTGACGCTCATATTTTTTTACAAGAAGTTCCACGTGCTTGTTCTTTGCAAAGTTAGCCGGCGTGACCCTGATACGCTCCCACTGAACCAGAGATCTCCCTAAGAGTTTCGGGATGACGACGCTGCCGCCTGGACAATCTGAAGGCTTCAATTCACCTGAAAAACGAATACAGCCGATGGCTGCACCCACCAGTTTCTCCGCACTACTATCTGTGGCACGTCCTGGTACATTTGTCTCAAAATACGTGCCACACTGAGAACTGGTAAGGCGCTCCAAGATCAGCTCACTCTGTGACTGCGCCGGTGCGGCAGGCCTGAGAAGCAAAGTGCGTCCTTCCGAATCTCCGCAGGGTTGGCTGTTGTCCGAAATAATTCTCCCTTTGGCCTGAAGCAACTGAGACGCCAGCTCGCTCGGGCTAAGCTCTTCTGCCTGACTGTTTGAAACCTCCTCAGCCACGGCAACTGCCGTGGCTATTGCACTGGCTGTGGCTGCCGTTGGTGAGTCTGTTCCATCCAGTGTCCGCGGTGCAGTTGCGATTGCTGCAGCGGCTATGGCAGCTGCACCAACTCGCTGTCCTGAGTCATCAATTAGTGCAGTTGACAGTAGGTTTGGCTGAGGCGAAGAATTGCCGGGGAATATAGCGATCGCTGTGAAATCGTGAAAGTCTGTTCCTGACTTGACCACAGGTGTACCGCCTGAAAACCGAATAACGCAATATTGAGGAAGGTCTGCCATGCACTCTGCCGTCGAACTCCAGCCGAGAACTGCCTGACGCAATAAAGCGTGCTTTTGTGCCTATTAGGACTTGATCGTTATAATGACAAAAATAGGCACATGCAAGTGAAATGCTCCAACGCCACGGCTTCACGTCGCTGCGTGCTTTTGTTCTCTCGGCTCTGCGTTGGCGGACCTATGACTTGCAATCCATAGTAGTCATGGTCATGACCACCTAAAATAAGGTCGATATCCGGGGCCATCTCGGCAAGCCGCTGGTCATTAGGAGCCCTCATGTGTGTCAAGGCAATGATCACTTCGCACTCCTTCGCTCTCAAGAACCGGCACATCCGGTTCGCCGCTACTACATAGTCAACATATACAACGTCGTCTGCGCTGATGCACGCCAAGGTATCTAACCATTCTGAGCTCGCAGCCAGAACACATAATAACAAGCAGTCGCTGTCGAGTAATGTAGACTTTTCCATCACGGGGATGCTGTAATTTTGGATAAAGCTCAAGCACTGACAGGAATGGGTGAGAAGAAGCCAAAGTAGTTGCTACGTTGCTGCTTTACCTCGCTCAACAAGGCCAATTACACCAATCCGGACACCTTGCCATTCAAAAAGACGATACTTCCATGCGTTCGCTATTGGCTCTCCTGGAAGTCCGATGTAGTCATCACTAGCGGAGTCAGCGACTACTTTGCTGCCAGGCTCCCCACTGGCACCACTGGACGCTTCGCGCTTATCGCCATGGGAACCTTCACGAGATAATGACGTTTTGTCACAGCCATGCATATATCTATCCAGCTTGCGCTGGTCATCCGAACTGGACCGTTCGAAAACGTTTGTAAGCAGCCAAGGAAAATTACATGACCCAATTGTGTACTCAAGCTCGTCAATGCCGAAGTCGAAGTCGTGGTTGCCAAGGCAAGCAGTGTGCACCTTCAGGAGGTTCAAGAATGGAACCATCTGTCGTCCCTTCATGTAAGTGCTCATTAAAGAGGGATTTAGAGCGTCTCCTGCGAAGAAAACAGTAGGGCATTGGTACACCTATGAGAACAAACCTGAACAGGTATAGCCCACTCCAACTGCGAACTCAGCGTCAAAGCCAGACACCCGAAGCAACTCAATCTCTGACGAGAACACGATTCACAAAGGCTAGAATGCTGCGCTCCCTCAGCGAGTCCGAAACCCAAAAAAGCTGTCCTTTGAACAGTCTACCCACAAACTGTGTACCCAGAAAGTTCTATATTACCTGAAAAAAAAACTAAGGGGTGCAAATGACTGAAGCGTTGCATCGCGGTGACAAAACGAGACACGCCGCCGGAACCATCTTCTCGAGTGTCGATGTTGTAGACATCGTTGAAATGTAAAATTACTATTGGGTCAGTCCTGTTGAGAGGTAAGTCGAAGTCGTACCTGTACATAAAGAGACTGCGAGCGAAGCCATGTTATAGCGGCAAGTGGCCAAATGTGTGCATTGCATAGGCAGCGTCACGCTGCTTGACATAAAGCAATGCGGGTGTCACGCACTTATCCGGTCCATCATCTAGCAATATGCAACAAATGCGCAGTGTTGTTTCACAGCGAGTGAAGGTACAAACTAAGCTGTCACGATGCAAGCGAGAGAGTGCCTTCTTCTCCTCACCAAGTTTCTCCAGTGAAGCCTCGTGATGCCTGTCTCGTGATCATCGAAGCCAATCGGCGGATTTCTTCATCTGCTTCTGGCGGTGACTGATCTCCTCTACCCGCTAAACGGCGTCCCTGGACTGCCAGGGCTGGAGTGTCTCGTGGGGGTACGTGCAGCCGGGGAGAACGGCTAAGCGGCGAGGGGCGTTCCTTGCCTCCTCCATGTTCTTTAACCATCTCCCCTCAAGAAGATTACTTTAAGGTGGAATTAACAGAAGCAAAGCGGCAGCTTTTTATGCAGCCCTCCAACCGCTACTGACCTTCAGCACAGCGCCAAGGGAGTGGCTACTGCTACTATAGCTGTACTTGCAAATTCACAGTTAGTGCTTGGTAACCGCCGTTATAATGCGCTCTAGGTCCAAAGCAAAAACAACCCTGAATTTCTGCAGCGCCCAGTGCTACCGCTGCGTTGACCTTCTGCTGAAGCTCCACCGAAGTAGCCAGCATGCGCCCACACTCTATGTTAAAGAGCAGTCTTCAGCAATTTGTCTACCTCGCAAATTGGCTCGTGTTGACAGCAATATACAGCGTGCCGATATCTAAAATCGCAGAGATCACCGAGCCGTCTTCCTGTCCCCCCTGCCACCGGGCTAGAGAAGCTGCTGCCGCCGTTGACTGTGATATTTTGCTAGCCACAAGGTATTCAAGGTGTCTCGGGTTACCGACAGTAATCTCAGTACTAAACGTTGTTTGTGGCTAGTGGTCCACCGTCCTCTGGAAGAGAAATGGGCAGCAGCTAGCTTCGTTCGGCGATTAGATGAGTGTGTTCGTCGTCATCTGCAAAAATGTATACCTAGAATTGCAACGAAGGCTCTGAAATGCGTTGTACTAGCACGCGGCTGGTCTTGCTCGAGGTCTGCTGGCCAGCGATGTCATGCCGAGTGACGAGCGCTGAGCTGGCAACTACATTCCGCGCACAAACAAGGGAGAAATTAAGCTCTGCTCATGAATAACTCAGAATTAATAAAGCGTTGTCTTAATATAAAAAGAGAACTGGACGCCAAACTCTTCCATTTCCCTGTAAACGCGTTAGTGTGCACCACCGACTGAAACGGGGGCTGGCTCGTGGCTAGGGATGTCGTCGAGGTGGAGCCTCCCGAGTTGCTTCTTCCGAACATATGCAAAACTACTACGATTTATGCTTGCTTCTGGATGATAAGAAATAATACGTTTCATTGCCCGTTGTGTTTTAGTGTCGTTGTAGCCAAGCACCAGCTGCAGACAGGAAGGCTCGTTTTCTAGAAGAACAGTATGTGCTGAAAAGATCCATAAACGCTATAGGCTCCTCTCGTGCGCCCTGCTTCTAAGAATATAACTTGCAACTGTGCAGTGTGGGAGCATGCAGTGAATTTACGGCAGCACACATGCGAGCCTCAGCGCCATTATCCTGCAGCGGCATGGTGCTGAATCTCACATTGGCAGCCCCTTGCGTTGAGTATATGCCGAGAAAGGAGAGCCACCTAGGACATTAGTATGCGATAGACTGCCCAAACGAGTTTGTTGGGCCCCGTTGCGCAATTTTGAGCTTCATAGGTCCTGTGCACTAGAAGTGGAGACTAGGTAGCGCTGCCGGCAGAATGAAATCGTAGAGTTGAAGACCTGTGGTAAGTTGGAAAAAAGCGAGTATTGAGTTCCTTTTATCCAGGCGCCCAGCTCCAGCTGTGATGGTAAGGGCAACGGAGTGTCCTTGTATGTCTGCATCCTCGTGGAGTACTGGATATCTAGTAGCATTAGGTTCTGATACTGGGGGAAAAGCCAAAGTTCAGATACACTTTCGTGCCCACAAAACATCTACTTTTTCCACCTGGGCAGGCGCCCATGCCTAAGAGCCTTCCAGGCTCAGTTCCAAGGGATGCCTACAGTTTGTGTGAGAGCCGTCCGGACAGCCTGTATTCAGCGCCACCGTTCGTGCATTTTTCGAGTCTGCTACTTATCTGATTTTTAAGCAGAAGCTATTCGCCAATTATTGTAGTTTATTGGGAGCAGCTCTAGCAGGTTGTTTCCCCGACTAAAATCCTAGTTAACCGAACATCTCAATTTTCTGGCTATCCAATTTGTTGTCTAACCCACCGCATTTAGTCGTAGCATTCGTTGGGCGTGAAGGTGCAGACATCACCAGTTCCACAAATTCGAGCTCATGCTGCTGTAAGCTCTGGGGGATCTGAGACCTCACGCTCATCTCGAATTACAAAGTCAAAAAGCCTCCACGGAAGTCTTGTACAAGATATTTAGAATCATTCTCAAAGCGCTCTTCGTATCCGCTGCCAAGCAAAACGCGTCATCACCTCGGCGAGATATTAGTATAGCTTATGAAATGCTTCTTGCATAGCAACTGGAGTTTCTACTGCACTGCTAACTTCCCCGTCAGTTGGTGCCTGCTAATCATTTTTTGTTCTCAGTGCTTCTGTTACAGCATCTTTGAGCGTCAGCTAAGTTGAAGTCCCCCTTTTGCTTATAGTTTAGTCCATCACCACTTCGCCGTGTATCTACGAAGGCTTGCCTCCGTTTCCAGAGAAAACACGTGTGCAAGTACTTGTAAAGGAGAAGAGGCTGTAGGCACGCATCACCACAAGAACCTGTGGCCTCTATGGAATTCTCCCCTTATCTACTAAACAGCTTCACGTGAAGCTATCTCCTATAGACCCTGAGGTTTCTAAACTCACCTACATACGTTTCTAATTTTTATGTGTGCGCAGAACGTCCACAGGATCTGTGAAGCCATGTGCTGTCTGGTCTCTTCAAACGAGACGACGTAAGCTTCGCCTTGGAGCAACTATGCGCTGCATTGGCATCTAGGAGTCTTCAGAAAATGATATTTGAAAGGAATGGTCGGCATGAATCCGGCGCAGCGGGTGAAAAGCTCGGCAACCGCCACTATGACGGTTTCACAACGAACACTTATACCCAGGAGCCCATGTAGCTCAGTGGGCAAGAAACACTCTCCCAGCATCTTTTTTATGAAACATGATTCCTCGGAATATCCTTCATGCCCTTTCTGCCTTTGCTGCGGCACTGAATACAAGCTTTCATGGCATATTTAGTACAAGAGACCACTGCGGACTGCAAGCACTGTAGGCACAATTTAACAAAGACTAATCGTTTAGTAGAAATATCGTGCACCGCGTCTTCCGCTCACACCCGCGACAAACGGACTTGCGAAGGCATGAGAAAAGGAAAACTATCTCATTTTGCTTGATCAATGCTACTTATCCTAAGGGAAAGTGCTATTGAAAAAAAGTGGCCCGGTCGTGCAGACTCCAGCCACTTCACCAGAGTAACATCCCGTGAACCGTCCGATAGAAAAGCTAAGGCTCTAGCGCATACGGGCTTCTTCTAGTGCGTAAGCGGACTCAGTGCTGCCACTACGCAAAAGGCCTGAGTGTTTCTCTGCGAGATGCATCCGGACACTCCATAAGGAGCCTCCCTTAATCCACACATTTAGTCATTAATCATGTGTGAGTCCCCTTCTGATCCATGAAAGGAAAGCCGCAAAAGAGCTTCCTCATAACTGTGACCCACTAACTTGGGATGACACGTCCGCAACTCAGTTTGCTCCACAGCTCTGGGTGGAACTCGTAGCCGGTTGGCCCTCTTTCTCGCCTAATTTGTCTGATTTAATATCAATATTACATGATTTCGTGTCCTTTCCATGGAGTAGGCCACTATAATTTCGCTGGGACAACCAATATAGTGCCTGTGCACTGCACTTCTCTTTTCGCACAGCACAATACCTAGACCAGTATTAGGCTCCGCTGCTTGCGGTACTTCTGAAGACGCTTCGCCTGGGGCATTTGCGAGCAGCTGTAGGCTTTTCATTGTCACACCTCGTTTCTTCTGAGTAGGAATACCACTATATCCAGCAGTTTGCCAATGAGGACAGCCAGATTTATAGGCGTCGGTGTAAAAGCCACCCAATTAGTTGTGCAGCGCATCAGCAAAGGCATCACTGGCGTACTATGACATCAGTGATGTGATGCGTGGTGGCAGCACCCCTCGCATTGTTCGACTTAGAATGAAAAATCGTGCAGGACCAAGATGCAGCGAACTACTTTAATGGGCTTGTGTTGGCTTTCTCGAACCTTTGGCAGAGCGCTGTGGTTTGTCTGGTGAGCGCGGCCTCGCCTCACTCCTGCGTGGTTCCCTTCTGGGTGGATAGGTAATGGATCCAGGAAGATCAAAGGAGCCCGAATACACCCTTAAAAGCAAATGATTCACGTCTGTTTCTGTTCTGGCCTCCCCGAGTCCTTCGGTGTCCTTCGGTGTGGGCTAGCTCTGTCGCCGGTGCAGCAGGCTGTACTGGTGACACAGCTAGCCTAAATCCCTGGCTTTCCAACTAAACACCCTAGGCTACATCTGCGAAGACAGCCAGGTTTTTCGAGCTACAAATATTTTAATAATGCTTTATGTGTGAGATAATAAAAGTTGAAACCTTACGGGGTGGTACTGGTGGAGCATTATAGTGCTACACGTTACTGTCCGAGAACAGGCTGGGTACGCTGTAATTCAGTTCCGAAAGCATTGACGAATCCAAACAAAGGCGAAAGCTTCAGCCCCCATTTGTCGGAAGCGGCTGGCGAATACAGTCAGTACTATGTTGCTTCTGGTCTTTTCGTTGAAGCAGCGCTTTCAGGCCCGAGTGCTAGAGTCGACGGAGGAATGGCCGCTAGAGCTTGAATACTCGACTCTATCCTACCATTGCTACAGTGCAGCTCAGAAATGGCCTCCAGGGTCGTGTAATTAGAATTGTGCGGACTGTCGCAAGGACTAGAATCATTCAGAAGCTTAGCCCAAAGGCGACCAGGCCCAATATGCTCTACATGCAGCTTGACCTGGGACTTCGGGCTGGCGTGAGCCACTGAAGCTGCAGCGCTCATCAAGGCGGTCACTCAGGGAAAGAGAAATATTTAGGAGCAAACAAACATATCCCTTCGAAAAAGAGAACTATAATAATGATGTTTGAACCCCTTTGATGTTTAAACGGTGTGTTTAGTGAGTGTTGTTAGGTACGAACATACAGAGCCACAACGCTAGACACACGGAGGAGTCAAGCTGGGCATAATGTAGTGTGCGCGCGCACTCACTGCTGCCACTGCGTAGGGCCCTAGATGGTTCTCTGCCAGGAGCATCCCGACGAATCGCGCGAAGACTCTTTAAGCCTATATAATTAACCTCAAGCCATGTTTCGAGTCCCATTTTCTATGGAAAGAGGACTATGAAATATCTGCTCTCTGACTCTGAACCCCTAAGGTGGGTCGGTGTCTGAGCAACTCAGCGAACCCCAAAACCTTGGTAAGTGGTTGGTTCTCCTAGTCAGTTGGCGTTCCTAGCCGGTTAGCGCTCATAGGTGGTTGGCTCTATCTCTTGCTGAATTGATCTGACTTAACACTAATACGACATTATGTGGACATTATGTCGTATTTGTTCCATGGAATAGTTCAGTTAGGCTCACTATAGGCTCAATGGGGAACCACTGCAGTGCCTATGCACCACACATAGATACCTGCAGGTGGCTCCTTCCTCTGCCGCCAGTTCCATGTGAACGTACTGCAACTCTTCGCCTTCACTGGATTTCTAAGTCATCTTTTACCTTGTAAACCACGCTACGCTATGTCTCGTCCTCGCACACAAGCTCTTCCTCACAAGTGGCGTTATCATCACAGACACGCGAATCACATCGGCGTCCACATTGGCGCCTTGATATCACTCCTAGCTCCCCACTTTGTCCTTAATTAGCACATTACATCTGAAAGCCTGCTCCTCACATGCCCAATTGGGACTAGTGCTGCGTTACTGATGGGACTTCCGGACATACGGACCAGCCCTCCTACAGGGCGGTGCGGTGCGGGCACGCACCAGGGGATGAAGCCGGACCCCTGGTCAAGCGAATCATCTGCCGTAAATGCTTGTCTGCATCTAATCAGCTACAGAGGCTAAAACGAACGGAGCATAAATTCTTTGAACAAGGGAAATCCGAGAATCAAGAGCAAAAGACGCATTCAGTACGGCCATCCTGTACAAGCTCGAGAAGGCAGCCTTGTGCGCCTCACCGCCAAGAAAACTTCAGTGTGGGGCCGTAGAGGCGCCTAGCGACGGGGTTGGGACTGGCTTCTGGCGAAGTGCACTGCTGAGGAAACCGTGCATGTGACGGACACAAGGCAGTGCAAAGCCACGGCTGCCTAACGCGTATGACTCTGATTCAAAATCTAGAAAAGCACAGAGCCTTGCTGCTTACATGAGGAGGCGGCAGATCACAGGAGAACTGCTGGTCTACGCTGTTGAGACTATGTTTGTAGTGCACAGGAGCTACTGCTGCGACTACGCTGCTACCTACCCCACGAGTAGGGGCCTATGATAAAGGTGTACCTTCGGCGCATTTCCTTGAAACAGTAGTCCAAATATCACGAAATACAGTTATTATAGTTTTTCAAAATCTGTTCTCTTGAAAATCACCCCCCACTCGGGGTTCTCGCCTCCGAGGCCCTGTGGGGAGGAGGTGTAGTGCACAGCCACTGCAATAGGGCTTGCTGGTGTCCTAAAGAAGATAGCTAGCTAGTGGGCTGCGACGACCCCGCGAGCAAAATTTTGTCTGTGGTTTCCCATCGTCAGCTTCTGCTTGGCGGGCTACGAGCGCCTCATACCGAACTTCTACACTTTGCAGCTGAC
The DNA here is from genome assembly GCF_000499385.1 of Eimeria necatrix. Lineage (NCBI taxonomy): Eukaryota > Apicomplexa > Conoidasida > Eucoccidiorida > Eimeriidae > Eimeria > Eimeria necatrix. The sequence goes on along the minus strand of NW_013651717.1, from coordinate 30,720 downwards.
GCTGATGATGGGCTGCGAGGCCTTAGTGGGCTCTGTTGTTGTTCAGAACTTCGTTCCCACTTTCCTGGGCAACATGGTGGGCGGCTGCTTCTCGATAGGCGCTGTTTACTGGTACAACTTCTACCCCGTGGAGGAGTACACGCACAGGGAGCTGCTGGGGGGACCCCAGGGTTGCCCCATTGCACCGGTGCCGGCGCTATCGCCAGCCCCAATCTCCAGGTATTTACAGGCAAGTCTAGTGTATGCATGCTAATTCGCCGACAAATTGCCTTACTTCGATTCCAATAAGAGGGTCCTGTCCTCGTTCAGTGTTTTGACCCCTTGTAGGTCGCCAGCTCTATCTTCTATGGGTCACCAGCAAGCCCTATTGTTGTGCCTGTGCAGTACAGTGTTCCCCTCAACTTTCTGCGCGATGCCAACTTGAAAGAGAAGTTCCAGGAGTGTTAATGACGTTCACGCTTTCCTCCAAACTGTTTCGCTTTAACTATGAGGAGGTCCCTACGGAAGAGTCCATGCCTGACACTCTACTTCGTAAATGGGCTCGCCCAACAACGTCATTGCCGTCGAGCTTCATGAGATATCCTGTGCTTTCGCCCTTCAACAAACGCTTGAGAAAGCTTTCAGTGATGCCGCTTCCTCACGAGCAGGATTCGAGCTCTCTACCGGTGCCCAGGCTACTCAGTAGCACCCAAGAGTTTGCGAGCAACGTCTGAAACTTTCGCACGTGCGAAATATTTGCACCCAAGAAAAGGCACTACAACGAAAAAATTGGACAAATGTAGAAAAAAAGGGAGCGAATGCGCCTCTTGCGTGGTGAAAGAGATGAACCAAACTGAGATACGACTCAAATGAGGCAGGAGACCAGCGATGGTAGAAGCAGGGCAGCGCTAAACGTAGCGACGGCGAAGGCGAAAGTGAATCGCATCAAAACACATGCTACGATACTGCACACGACAAAGCTGAGTACAAGAAAGAAAGGGGAAATGAGTTGGGGGCAGCGACGACGAGGAGTCCAACCATTGGATTGGTGGAGGACAAGTAGGTAATCTGTTCCATACTCGGCTAAGGGGAAAGGCCTACGCCTGTATGCTCGGGGAGCGCATTCAGAGTCGAACTTCGAGTTCCTTACGGGCACCTGCATCCTGTTCTTCACGACTGCTAGCACGCTGCGATCACCTCAATCATTACTCCAACGAATCGTATTTCAAAAGTAAAAACTAGATTGGCCTCTTGATAGCGCTGCACTTGAAGGCTGCGCCTGAGGGACCTAGCCTTACCAGGAGGAATATAAAAGGCAACTATTCCCAGCGCGCGTCAGTTGTATTTAAACTTGCGGCATATAGTGCAGTGAATTGCGCGCAGCTTGGCTTCTTCATGTTTATCGTGCTGTGGTTTTAAACGTATCTGCACACGTAGAGGTTCTCACCAAAGAAACCATCTATACATTGAAAGGAAGCAAGCATCTTCGGACTAGGCGCATTTTCCAATGACATACATTTTTTTCTGGGTGTTTCCCCGTCCTTGCATGGCAGTGCTGCTTTTTGCAGCGCCAGTGTCTCTCCCCATCCTGAACCCTTTTACCCCGCTTCATCGCACATTGGGCCTAACCGCCAGAGGACTAGGCCCCGTTTCATGGTGACTTGTAGTTTTCTCATCAAACAAATAGTCTGATGTATATAGCACTGAAACAGATACGTGCACTACATTGTAGTGCTGTGCATTACTTACAGTTTGCTCTTTGCCCGGCGGCAAGGTCAACCGAGCAAATCTGGGTTTAGATATTCGTAATGTAGTCCCACATGTAACGTATCTGCCTATATTTTACTCCCAAGCATTTCGCATATTTTCCTAGGTGTTGAGTCAAACTGCTTTTTATAGAATCAGACTCCTGCTCCTCCAAAACTACCAGTAACTTATGCGCATTCTCTGCTGAAGAGTCCACTGTGGTATAATGTGCTATAGCGACTATCAAATTCCGCAGATATGGCTCAATATGGACCAATTTGTTAGGGAAGTCCTAGAACGTACATTAGTGGTAAAACAAGACGGCACAAGAGACGCAGATAATGCCTGCTTGGTCCAGAGGGTTGCAGGACCAGTATGTATTGATATAGCTACCCAGGACAGTCGAAGGTCAAATGAATAAATGCCACTTACACATAGTGGCCCTCGACAGAGGACTGGAGGAGAGAAAAAGGCGGACCACACATGGTAGCTTGGACCTGAAGTTTGGCAACTCCTGGAGCTGTTTTTGCTACCTGGCCAGACTCGTCAGATAAGACACAAAGAGAAAGACAGAGCGAAAGCTGCTGCAAACTTCACATCGAAAAAATGATGTTTTGGGTCGCTTTAAGCTATGAATTGGGGTTTCAAACCTTGGTAGGCACACCATAGTGGGACATGATTGTACCAAAGTTGTATAACCCCACTTCAAAATTCTTGAAGGCATGTTCGTAGAAGAGACTAACCAACTGCGTTAGGGATCTGACCCATTGAGCATATGAAATATAACGACTGAAATGGTCCACCATACAAACACAACTACTGCTTTTAAGACGTATGCATATATGTGCTCAAAAACATCTTGTACAGGCACATATAGGCCTCGAAATGCGCAAAACATTGGGGTTTTTTTCAATTGGATAAAGGAACCAGGTTCCTGACAGCTTATAAGTGGAAAGAAGTACAAAAGCACTGCATAGCCCCGTTCAAACGAGACGTATTTTTAAAGAGGAAAAGTTCCCAACCCTCCAGCCAAGGAGGCTCGTAAATGCTTCTACCCGTTCAAATGGAAAGCAGACTGAATGAGCCCTCACGAACATGTATGCTTGCATTCTTAAGTTTTCAGTCATCAGTATGATGTTCCACTAGACCACACTAGCTAGGAAAAGCTAAACAGGCAGCAGTTGGGCCTTTGGAAGGTCAGTGGCTCCCTGCTGCATAACAGGCAAGAAGTGCACAAGCGAATCTAATGATCTAACAATACAAAACCCTCTTACCAAAACTTGACGTATTCTGTCCGTCATTGTTGTTAGGTCATACATGAAACAATCATTTGCTTCATGCTATCGAGCATGCACTTATCGCCAGACTTTTCTAAGGTTCTGCGTATTGCTGAGCTACAGCAGCTGCAGCTTGTAATTCACGGCCTGTGTACATATCGTGCTATATTAAGAAGCGCAGCGCAACTGCTAGTTTCGGCGTTCTGTGGCACTTCGTAGCCCTCGAGTCTTCGTGCAGCTCGGCCTTCACAGCTGAGGCCACCCTTGCTTCTTGTAAAGTGAAGGGATCTCTGCGATATGTTGCCCAGGCTCCTCACATGTTGCAGGTGTGCTGAACGTAGTGATGTCTACGTCCTAGTGGAGTCCCAAAATGGGCCTTGGCACCGAAGAATGAGATCACTGAACGACAAGCTAAAGCACTTGAGAGAAGAAACGAACTTCTCAATAATCTCAAACATTAAGCACAGGCATCATACTGTTATCTGCCAGCCCCTCCAACGACGAAACCGCACTGTGTACGTTTCCAGACGAACTGCTGCACAGAGAGGAAACCCTAGACGCAGGACTCACTCTGAATTCTCCTACGCCAGTGCTACAGCGAAGGTTAAAAGCACTAACTACCAACCACACTAGGACCAAACAGCAACAATAGATCGCCACTAGAGAAAGTGACACTGCCGCAACCACTGCTGAAGCATCTGGATTCGTGAAGTAGATCGTACTCAAGACCAATACTTTTATGAACGACCCGGCATTACTAAGCGTCTACGACTGAGGCGTTTCTCGTCGACTCTTTCTGCTGGCCTGACACCTGTGATGACGCACCCGCAGTGCAGGGTGTCGAGTGATAAGAATCCAAAAGACAAGGCAGACGCTGGTGCAAACGTTTAGAGCGTTGAGCTAGCACATGCAAAAAGCTTCTGAAGCGAGAGATTTAACGCCGCGACAGCTGCAGAAAAGCCGCTGCTGGCCGCCCCAGCCGCAGCGAGCAGCGGTGCAGCAGCAACAGCAGCCTTGACGTCTGAGACTACAATGACATTGGCAGAGTCCGGCATTCTACGCCTTTGGGTGAGAAGTCGTTTGGCTCTCTCTAGAAGCAAAGGTAGGCTTCCTATGCGGGGCCTTCCGTGTCCTTTCCTAACAGCAGCAGCTTCAGTGGCTGCGTCGCTTGGACGGCGGGGTGCCCTCTCTCCTTGCTGCAGCAGCAGCAGAAGCAACAGCAGCGACGAGGACCTTTTCCAATCATCTGTGAAGAAGAACAGCAGCTCCAATCGGCCGGTGCGGCCTCCCCGCATCGTGGGAGCAACGCGCACGCCGATACGGCTGACGAGGGGTGTAGCTGAAGCATCCACGCGAGTAGGTGTCGGATTTAACTAGAAGTATCACTTATACTGGCTTGACAACACCGTGCGCGCTGGCTGTGAGAGTATTTTCCCTACCATCTCGAGCGACACCTGTGCCGTTGCCTGGTGGCCCACGTACTCGTCTTATGCGCCGGTCTTCGAACTCCTGCTACTTAGTAGTGGGAAGGATAAGGATCGCCTTCTTGGTTTCATTAGCCTTTACCTGATGTCGTTGGCGACAGTGGAGCCAGCCTGCTGAGCCAACATCGCTTGCTTCAGCTGGTGACTCTCGCTCGCGTCTTCTGGTGGAAGATGGCCGGCGGCCGTGCATCTGGCCCTCAGGGAGCTCCCCGTGGCGCCATCCATTAAGTAACTGCTTCCTCGGTTTAGCGGGACGTCGACGTGCCCATACGTCGGGAAAGAGGAGTTGCGGAGCCTCTGCTCGCTCTGCAAAAAATGGTTGGCCGAGTCGTGTAGCGCCAAATCCCAGGCGGAGTTGGTTCATCCTAAAAACTGCTTTTTCCGGTGCTTTAAATCGACCAGGACAACGAGTAGAGGTCTTCCGCTTAGTATTCATTTACTGGTTGAATTGTGCGGTTGGCGCCGTCACACCGGCGGTTGTGGTGGCTTCCGGAGCTGAACTTATTTCGGAGGGTTTTCTTCTGTGGGAAGCCCATATTCGCAACCACGTTCAGACGGATTTATTCTTGTTGCGCAGTTCGTTGCTCTTCGTTGTTTAGCTCTAGGGGATAACTGTGGTCAATATACGTCCAAGCGGACTCGGATTTCCCTTGTGGTTTCTTGCGCATGTGGCAGCGGTGGCTTTGGGAATCCGTTGGCGCTGTGGAAGAGCGCACCGCTGAGTTTGTCTAGGTCATCTGTTTTCTTTCACGCGCTTTTGTTGTGAGTACACTGCGGTAGTCAGGTCCACCACTGACTGCCGGGAGGAGCACTTACGCTGAGTGTTAGTCTAACTTACTCGAAGATGACTCATCACGACGAGTCGCTGCATCCTGAGATGCAGGATAATCTTACTTTGGGGGAGGGACCCATAGAGGTGGACGTGGCTCCCGTAGGACAACTTCCTGGCCTGGCCGCAGATGGGGGAGCTCTCAGCGGCGTTACTATAAGCGAAGTAGACGAAGCGGAGATGGCGCGAATTACAGCAGCCATTGGCCAGCCGGAAATTCTGGACGACTTAGTGCCCCCAGCGACGCTGGGCACAGTTACAGTGCAACAGGTGCCTGCGTCGAGGGCAGCTGCAGCCGCTGCAGCGCAGCAGCAGGTTGCTGCATTGCAGCAGCAGCAACTGCAGCAGCAGCAAGCAGCTGCGGCTGCAGCTCAGCAGCTGAGACAGCAGCAGCATCAGCAGCATCAAGGAGGTGCTGCATCCACGGCGGCTTCAGGGACGGCCCCCCGTGCTGCCCCAGCGGGTTTGAACGATCGCTGGCGTCTATATTTACCGCACGTTGAGAAGCTACTCGACGCGGAGGGGATTTTATTGTTGCGCCAGACCTGCCGTCTGCTTTGCAAGCACAAGTATCGGCCGGCTGATGGCGTGCTGTCCTTTGGCATGTTCCGTGGGGTTGACGCCCGTGTGTTAATGGAGCAGGTGGTTCCGCTGGCGTGCAAGGCGGTGCATCCGGAAGTGCGGGCCGCGGGTCTTTCTCTGGATTTTAGTGGTTGTTCTTTGCTTAAAGATGCATCAGTAGCACGTTTGATGGACGTGCTGCACGGGAGGAAGGAAGACAATATAATCGGAGGAGTACTGAAGAGTCTTTGCCTCGACTTTTGCTATGAGGTGACCAACAAGGGGCTTGCAGCGCTGCTTACGACATATCTCCCCTATTTGGAGCGACTCTCTCTCCGCTGTGCAAGGAGCAACGAGCTGACCTTTACAAACGTGGCGACGGACTTTTCGTCAGACAACTGGCCGAATCTGCTGCATTTCGATGCATCTTTCACGAATATGAGACTGGACGCAGCAACAGCCTTAGCGGATCGTCTTGTTGCGAATGCAACGGCAGTTAACAAGCGGCACAGGAGGGATTACGAAAAGAAGTTGCAGGAGGAGAAGCAGCTGCGGCGGCTTTTGCAGCAGCAGGAGAAGGAGCACATTCAGCACATGGAACAGGCAAAGGCATTAACTGAGCAGCACGCTGCAGTGGCAGAGAGGCTGCAACAGCAACAGGCATTGTTAGAGGAGAAGGAGAGGGCACTTGGTAATCAGATACAGCTGGAACCCATTCAGGTCGACGGAGAGCCGGTGGAGCTTCAGCCAGATGATCCTGATCGCTGTGCAGTTCGGGCTCAGAGAGAGCTCGTGTTGCGCCTCCAGCAACAGCTAGAGTCACTCGCTGCTGCAGTGACTGCAGGAGAAGGAGCTGCTATCGCGTGTCAAACTGCCATTGAGCACACTACGGCAGCAGCAGATGCGGCGGGCGCTGCTGCGGCTGAAAGCCTTGCCGCTGCGGAGGAGGAGGAGAAGCATCCCGTCGTACCATCTCTTGAAATTGTGGGGTCTCTTGCATCTAAATGCCTTCTTTCAAAGGTTGGGATGGAGACGCACTACCGCTCGTTTTGTCACGCTGTCAAGCTCGGTCTTCATGACCAGATCTCGTCGTTGACAAAGGTGGTACAGAAAGAGGTAGGGGGCACGGCTGCACGGCGACTCCGCGAGCGCAGATGGCCTACGTAGTTATATAGTGGAGTCTGGCTCGAAATACTCATTTTTTTAATTGTTGGAGTCTTCTGCGGCTGACGTATCCAGCCGCGCCTTTGTTGGTTTCTTCCGATGTGCTTCTTTTGCAGTTTACAGAACTTTGTGCGTCAGCTCCCTACCGTGGCAGTTTTCTACTGACGCTACAGGCCAAGCGTGGCAGCGAGCTGCTGGTCAATGCGCCGTTTGTTGTTGACACCTCCGAGGATGGGGGCGTCAATGTCCTCACGCTGCCCGTTTCGATTGCTATACAAACTCAAGACCAGGAGACTTTGAAAGTAGTACGCAGCTTTTAGACATTGCAGTGCACTGAGAAACGATTGCTGCTTGGGTATGCTTAAACGTAACGTGGAGCTCTGCAATGGTGTCTGGTTGATGTGATGCGAACCCGTTTTTTGTGTGTGGTTGGCTGCAGCTGATCAAGCGTGGAGCACAAATTGATGTCTGTGACTATTTGGGGAAGTCTCCGCTTCTACGGGCGTGTGAAGCCTCCCGTCTGGACCTTGTGGAGGCGCTTCTCGACCTCGGCGTGTCGCCAAACCCACATGACTTGCGCTGCGCCCACTTTCCCCTTCAAACGGCAATACGGCGCAATGACGCAGAGATCGTAAAAGTGCGCAGGAAGCCTTTTGGATGGAGGCATAGATGCGTGATTTGGACTAATATAAGGATGGGGTGCATGCTTGTATTTGTTGATTCGTGGAGTTTGTTTTTCCGTTGCTTCTTTGTTGGTTTGCTGATTCATGAGATCTGTGTGTGTAATGAGTTTTCGTTTGTTACGCGTCGCTTGTATCTGCTTAATTGCAGCGTCTGCTCGCCCGAGGAGCAGCGGTGGATGTGAAGTGCCCAGGCGTTAGGACATACAAAAGCGCGTTGTGTGTAGCGTGTGAAGTTAACTCGCCAGAGATCATCAAGATTATATTGAAGGCTGGAGGAGACCCGAACTCTCGGGGCCACAATTCGTACACCCCCACATTGGTGAGTAGGTTAACGCAGAACGGAAATGACGCAGTCTTTTGGGCTCCCTGAGCATCTTGGTTCGAGCAAATGTAACATTTGTCTCATGCGGGTGGGTTGCATTTGTCCTTGCGACAGATGGCGTATCAGCTTAACCCGAATTGGTTGCCTCTTTTCCTAGAGGCGGGTGCGGGAGCTGAGAAGGGAAAGAGATGGGTTTTGACTGGTAAGTTCGACATACACGAGAGCGTGAAAGATGTTGGTGGGCAGCTTACAGTTCGCAGAGCATCTTTGCTTTGATTGAAAGCCTGGTGTTTAGAATTTTTCCTGTCTTGTTTGCAGATGTGTTGAGTTGCGCTGTGGCTAAAAATGACGTCGAAAGCATTGAACTGTTGATCGAGAAGTACCCAGACCTGATGAACCGCACACACCCGCTGTGGTCCAAGCCGCTCTTGCAGGTTCGGACTTGCTCCTTGCAGAATGTGTTGCTTCTGTCCCAAATTGTCGTTATTCTGTCGAGGTTAAAAGCTAAATGATGTGGCGTTTATGCTTTACTTTGGCGTTGAGCAGGCAGCAAAACAAGGACGTGTTCAAGTGCTAGAGTTGCTGCTCGCAAGCGGGTGCAACGTAGACGCACGGGGTGAGGGGGGCCAGACGGCTCTTTTAGCCGCCACGGAGGAAGGACTAGGGAGCTGCGTAGAGCGTCTGATTGATCATGGAGCGGATGTGAACAAAGCCAACTTTGAAGGTTAGTTGTTGCGCACCGCAGCACGCAGGTCAACGCAAACCCAAGCACTAGACGATGCGCAGGATGCCTGCTTTTGTGCATCATAGTACCAGGAGTCAAAGCAGTTTCACCACTTGAAGGGCGCTTTGCACTCACGACAAACAGGAACAAATTGTGCACTTCCTCTTCACACAGTAGCAATCCATTGAAGCCATGGAATTTCATTTGCTTGCCTTTGCCACAAAATTTATGTAATCTTGGCAGCATCTGCCTCGTGGTCGATTAGACGCACAGCATTATTGGGATTTCATTAGCATTGAACATAGCATTCATCTCCCACAGCGTCAGTGCGTTTCCGGCCAGTGGCTTCTTTCGACTGTGTGCACTTCAGGAATGACTCCTCTAATTGTAGCATGTATGGAAAATCATGAAGATATGGTCAACTATTTCCTAGATCACACCCAAGAGCCATACAGAGTGAAAGTGCACCCTAATAGTCTTCAACAACAGCCGCAGCTTCAAGTCATGGAAAACGCGCAGGGGGAGAAAATGTGTGAGGGAAAGTGGATTCTTGCAACGCAAACTCAAGTACTGGATTGCAACAAAGCGGAAAAAACGGAAGGAGAAACTCCTCTACTTGTTTGCATTCGTTTGAGAAATGACAAAATCGCAAAAACCATTCTAAAGAAGGCGAAATCGATTGATCTTGAAGCTAAGGTTAGTTGGAATTTGGCCTCTAACAGAAACTACTGAGAGAGTAGCTCCCCGAAGCGAAGTGTCATTTGGTTATTTGCAAGAGTAGTGTTGGAAGCTATAGGAGTTTTTTTGCAAGGCATGAGCGCGTGCGGTTTCTTGTGATTGTTGGAAACAGGATTCTCAAGGGCGTACCGCGTTACTAGGTGCGCTGTTTTTCGGCCAATATTCAGTGGCTGCAACATTGATGGAAATGGGTGCGGATGTCATGACTCAAGACGAAGCGGGGAACACGGCACTTGCTATTGCGAATGAGCGGTGCGTATCCTTATCTTTCATGGATGGGCAGTCGTTCTGTCTGATGATTTACAAATCTTACACCAAAAATAATCAAGTAAGGGCTAGGTGTTGGTTGTTGTCTGCAGATTATTGACGCCTGGCAGTGACAAACGCGTTTTGCGTCGATTCCTGCGTCTATACCGTAGTCGGGACACGTCAAGGCGCCATGCGTCCTCTAGTGGCATGCTGCAGTCTATGCTGAGCGCACTACGTGATGAAGGTGGCAGTAGCTCCCATGTGGAGTCAGACTCGGGGAGCGGCGGGGAAGGTGCCCGTTTTTTTCGGAAGAAGAGCATTAGCCGCAGCAGTAGCAGAGGTAAGCAAGGCGGTTTGGAGGGTGCTGATCCGAGAGTCTCGCGGAGTGATGGAGAGGCCCACGGCGCCATGTCAGGCCACAGCCGGGGTGCTGCCCCAAATCCGTCCAGCAGCAGCAGGAAGCGCTCTGGAAAGAAACTTAAGATTGAGCCCAAGACAGTTCTGCAAGTTGCGAAGCTGCCAATGTCCCTCTTTCGAGCGGCCAAGGCGAAGTGACCTGCGGCCGCTCGTTCTAGAAAGGCTCTCGTATTTGTGCTGCACGGGCAAACAGCCGTGCAGGTCCTTTGAAGTGTGTCGTACACGTGTTAGAGTGTGTCCTTCCTGGAACCGCGCTCTTCTACGTGGAGTGTGCATTGTAGCGGGCCACTGGTAGAGGACGAGATGGTCATTGTGTCGGGCGCACCGGCGCACGTCAAGGGCACAGACAAGCGCGACGTTCCATTACCTGAGATATTCACCTAACGCTGTCACATCGTCCCACAATTCCCATCCCTAATCCTGAGGAGCACCGCTGGACTGCTTGATAATGTGACTGGTGCATGGCTGATTGGTGGGAATCTGTGCTGCCGAGTGCGATCTGTACGCTTGTGTCTGTCGCCTTTTGAGAAATGTTGGATATGGTTCGGGCATATGCCTTCCACCAAATCGTCAAAGCTCGCTTTCAGCGAGTCGCACAGTGGCGTGACGCCCCTCGATGGTCCACAGGAACTGTGGCCCTTCTGCAGCAGCGAGCGACGCTATAGCAAGATGAATGAGTCCAGACGACCGACTACCATTTCACTGCGGTGCACGCAAAATGTGTTTCAGCTGAGGTGTAGAGTTTGTTGTGGTAGGTTGGACCTGCGTGCCCATGATTACTGGTTGGCCACAAAATACAGCCAGGACCATTGGACGCGCATGTTGAACTGCGGAGGCTTTTGCGGGCCACAACAGTTGTACTTTCGTCATACCGTGGGCAGATCCGAACGCCGTAGCTGTTGTCCCATCTTCGCACTGCTAGAGCACGTAGGAGTAGCTTAATGGGGTGAAATTCCGAGCGGATAGTTTCTGAACCGCTGCGTCCAATTTGTTTATCCGCAAGTTGTGTCACAATCAAACTAACTTGAATCGGTGTCTGTTACACCTATGCAAACAGGTGAATGGCGACGTTTCTTCTGAGGTTAGCAGGACTTCGAAATGAAAGGCGCGGTTTACTGGATCCCCAACATCTTTGTACCATTAAGCTACTAAGCTTAAAACCACCTGATTTGCCTTCCGACCTCACTGGCGAATCGCGAGCTCGACAGTTTGCAGCCAACCACAGCGGGGCCAGGGGGAAGTACCGCAACCCACTGACCACAAACGTAGGGTAGCCCCTGGGCGTAGTGTGATTGCGACAGGAGTGCAACTCCAGCTAGTCGTTCATCTCTGATACGCATTCCACGGACTTCGGCCGAAAGTGTTCAGCTCTCCGACAAAAGCCTGCGGAGAGCAAAGGGCAAGCCACTGCCGTGGTATTCTATGGACTGCTCCGGGGTCGCCGCCCAGATGAGCACTCGTTCCTTCTGAGAAACGCTTTGAGTTGCGTCACCAGATATTCACTGAACCTGACCTTTCGCACAAAGCCTTGTAGTCAACTTCATCGCTGGAAACCCCTAAGTCCGCAAATACTGCATCTATTTCTTCGTTCGTCAGCACCTCTCCGCAGCTGCGCAGGATATTTTTTGCGACTCGCAAAGGCACCTTCCCGGTGTTCGACGAATCGTAACAGCAAAAAAGCTCCGAAAAAAGCTTCGGGCTGTCGCTGCAGTGAGTCACCTGAGTGGAGATTTCTCATCGCAAGGCGAGGTTTCTAATGCCGAAACTGCCGTGTTTGCTCCAGTATTGTGCAGAACACGGCCTGCCGCCATAGTAGGGGCATGGATGCAATGCGTTACAACAGCCCGGATGCTGTGGAACTTCTCTGCACTTTTCTTACCTCTCTACAAAATTTTGCGAAGGTGGAGATGTCGCAGTACTCCCCTGCAACTGCAGCCAGTTCCTCGATCTCCCTAAGCGAGGGAGCCAGTCCCTGATCAAAAACTGATACAGAATTTGTCAACCGTTTTTTTACTTTCTTCCTGGGGATCGAAACCCAGCGGCAGACAGATAGAACACAGCTCCACGTGGAACCTGCTGAGCTCCTCACAGCACACAGGCAGCTAAAAGTGGAACTTCGGTAAGATAAAGAAAAAGAAGGATACAGAGATGCATCCGCCACTACAACATCATTCAGCCCCACCAAGCGTCTTGCGAGATTCCCTGCCTTCGCCGTGAGTATCAAGCTGTCGCCTCCCTAAGATCAGCGAAGATATGCAGAAGTTCATTCCGAGCTAACCTGATCTCGGTCAAAAAGAAGAGGTAAACACTACTGTCAATGTTTTGCTTTGTTGATGGCTTACTGAGAGGTCTTTGAACGCTGCAGTTAGCTCCGCTATCCCCAAGGTTTTGCTTTGTCGCTGAGAAGCGCACGCAGCCCGAACACAGGCTGTCTGGGATTGAGATCTCTGGTGCACTTGGGATGCAATTCACACCTGACTCATCCCCAGAAACACGCATAGCCACTGAAAGTCTCACTTGGGACTTGGTTGCGAGTGTCGTTAGGCGGCCCCGACGTCCAAGTGAACTATCCATCGTATGCTAGTAAACTGGCAAAAAGATGAATGCCAATCAACGTAGAGTCAAAGACATATCTACTAAAACGAAGATGCTGCTATCTAGCCTACAGTCTCAGTGGGGTCAAATAGAGCGTACTACCGCGCATGCAATGCGAACAGTGACCAGGGCGGTGGCTCATTGCAGATGAGGTCCTGATGCAGCCTTTCTGTTGTGGTTTTATCAGTAGAATTCAAGGACTAAGTTCAGATCAAGCTTATAGAGTGGTGAACGAAGAAAGACATGGATACAAGTTCGACTGTTCCCCTCGCAAACTATGTTTTGACGAGGGAACTCAACTGCCTGCCTCTAATGGCTTAGTTCGATGCAAATTGAGGCACACAGAAAACTAGATAACGCCGTTTCGGCAGTTAAGAATGGCTTCGAGGAGGGCTACGCTGTCATTACAGAAGCATGGGAAACCAGCCAGTCCACTTTGTGATACAAAGCATCTCACAGTATAGAGCAGTTTTTAGGAAATGACGGAACACTGATTAAGTGTCTTGTTTCATGTTTTTGAAAACTGTTACTAGCTATGCAGATTAGTCAGTACTACTAGCTAGCCTGATAAGCCATGAATGTATCCACGGTCCTCCGAAGATGCGCAAGCTCTTCCAAGGCGCTTCCGAATATGAAAAAATTCTTCCAAGTCCTTTCCGAAGATTGGTGCACTCTTCGAAGATCCTTCCAAGGATAGTAACACTCTTCAACGGCTACTTTTAGGCTACGATTGCAGCCATCAGGAGTTATCAGGCTGTCAACGACTCCACCTCGCTTGTGCAGAAGTAGTATTCCCAGTTGTTGGTCAGCTGTGCGACTTTTGTGTTTATTAGCGTTGACTCTGATATTTCCCCACGCATTATCTGGGTGTGGCAGGTTCTCCAAGCACTTCTGGTGGAACCGGAAGGAGGCAGAAATCTCAGAATATTCCATTGTTTGTTCGTTTTCCCCCTTGTGACATATTTTGCTCTGCTCCCCAACTTCACGATGCCCATCGCGGTGCTGAACTTGTAGTTACAGGCCTCACGACGCCCTGAACACCACCATATTCACATCGGGTTAAGATGTCATGAGAACATATTCGAATGCTACTGAAGCCTGGATGCACTGTTCGACCTCTGATGACAGCTGCCTCTGCTTCTTAGTATGCATTTGCATACTAAGAAGCAGAGGTAGCAGGGGGCTTGGCCTAAAGTGACTTTGTACGGAACAGCGAAACGCCTGGTGACAACCTCAAAAGACTACAACCAGCCATTTGCATACGGGGATGTAGAGGTCGAACAGTGCATCCAAGCTTCAGTAGCATCCGAATATGTTCTCAAGGTACTATGCGCTTCTTTGGTGCATTTAATTTAACCGTGTTCCGTCGACATTGAGGTCTGTATGAAGTAGGAGGATAACTGCGATGAAAACTGCTTGCTTGTGCATATGGATTACTATACAGTGTTGCAGCAACTGTATGACATTTCCTGGGCAGCAGCTATCCAGCAGTTAACCATAGAGAACAGCTAGCTTCACTCCGTAAGAAAATATCTTCTTTGTAAGATTTTTGGCTTGTTGTAAGGGTTCCATACCTGTAAGGAACAATCGAAGAGGCTAGATCGTCCCTCAAAGTGTAGAACTGCTTACCGTCTAGTTGCTCGCGCTCTTGAGGTAGCAGGAAGGAGCCTTTCGCTTCCACATGGCTCAGTCCAACGCCAGCTTGCTCTACAGCGGTGCTTGCAGAGTTATGCCTGGCTCGGTTCCTATACGGTGTTCGCCGCTGGCTGAAAGTTCATCATTACCTCTGTTGGGTGAAGGTGGCGAGTCATGCATTATAAACGTAAACAGCACTTGTCTTGAGATCTAAACTCACAAGAAGGAGAACGTCTTTTCTCTCACTCTGTGCGCGTATAACTACTAGAAACACTGGGGACACTGCCCGCCCCAAACTGCGTAGCTACAGAGCATTCTAGGCCTAGCCTGCCTAGTCTACTGGAAAAATTCAATTTGTTAAATTAAACGAATTACACTACTTTCCCTATCAATTTTTCCTTAACAACTTAAATTTTTCAGTCTCTGTTGTTTCTGCGCAACATTATAGTACATTGCCTGGCACAGTGTACCAATCCACTACGCCTTATGCACTGCGTTTTATAGTGCCTAGCCCGATTGCTTCGATGCTGGATAATCCTTTTCCTGTGATTGGCTCCGCTCCTTACAGTCATAGCAATTCCTGAAGCCTCAGAGAAGCTGCGCAAATGTGCGCCACGAGTCTCTCGTATGAATCGTTTTGAAAGCTCTAAGTATTTGCCCATCAGGAAGGCAGTGCTACATCGCTGAAAGTAAATTTTGGCCAAATCCACGGAGTTCTCGGATCTAGACAAATTAGGGGACAGGTTGATGCGTTTCCTCAGCTTCGCCTACACAGTACTAATGTAAAGATTTTCAGGGTTCTTGCCGCTTTGAAAAGAAACGACGACATTGCAGATTTCTACGTTGGCACCAGGAGAAGCAGTGGCTGTTTTTTGCTTTTAAAGTAATTTTCTTTGAGGCAGCTGAGATATTAAAGGGATCTAGACGCTTGGCTATTGGATACCCAGGTTCCACAAACACAGTGCTGGGATAAAGGATGAGCTTCTGGCTACCCATCGCACATTGTATTGCTCAAAAGCGTATTTTTTGATAGAGCTGTCCAGCTGTAACCAAGTACGTTGACGATTTACTGCGAGGTTGAGAGGTGCCGGTTCTCTATAGCTTGTCGGGGGGAGCACTGAATTTTTAGCAGAAGCAATGATCCTGATTCACTACCGAGCTTCACAATGACGCAAACGAGCATTCGGGCTTCTGACGGTAGAGGCACCTCGAGGCATGATGCGGTAACAAAAAGAGCAGATTGTGTAGTGTGTGGCACTGCAATGTTGCTCAGAAATAAACTTCCGAGGTTGTAGAATTTAGTATTGTAAGTGTCAGGCACGATAAGAGATGTTTTAGATAAGTAAACCTGGCTCCTGTTACGTACTAGGCTCAATGCGCTCTGCATATAGAACAGGCTTGGGGACTAACACTGCCGCGTGTGCAGCCAGCGATGGCACGCAGATCGAGAAACACATGATCCCCTTTTAGGTGTAGCAGAACACCCATCAAATCAGCATGCTTTCTACAGGGCTTATTTGGTAATTTGGACGCTAGTAGGCGTGTATGAACTTTGTGTACTCAGTTTGAGTATCTACGTGAAGTCTACGCTGGGCTTTATTCGCCGCAAATTGATCCTGCATCAAGAGCATTTTGCGGCGAAGGCACGTGCCCAGGATACGAACTGGAGGCACCCCGCAAATAAGAAATCGAGAGGTGCAGCGAACAGTAGCAATGAAAGGAATCAAGAAGCGAAGTGCTACGCCTTTTTCCTAGGACGGAAGGCCACGCCTTCGAAGAGCTCAGGATGCGGCGAGATGGGATCAGAATCCAAGCTATTTCGGCAAAGCGGCGCCTAGGAAGAAGTCAGAGGAAGGTCCGTTAATAACAAAGAGGTGGCTTGCGGTACAAGAATTATAGTCCCAAAATCCAAAGTGCCGCAGCCACCTCCTGTGAAGGTGAAACGTCATGTTAACCCCGTCGATATGACAGGACATCATAGAGGCACACAAGGCGAAAAAGTTGAAGAAGCCACGCCCTAGCTAGTTTACCCCAGAATAGTATCTAGAATATAGGAGGAGGCAGTGCGACGGTCAGCAAGACCCCAGATATCTCTGTCGATGCCTCAGCATTGTGGAATATAGCGTTGCGCATTGGACTCAGTGCACCCTATCATACGTAATCTCACGTTTCCATTCGGGTAAGGAGCGTCTGACAAAAACAAGCGTGACGGCTGTCAGTGCGTATTTGCTTGTGGTCCAGTGGAAGCCTACGTTACGCTCACACCCTCTAAATCCCCTGTAAGCCCCGCGAAGAGCGAGGGAATAACTAGGGTCCTTGGGTTACTTGAGTACAGCAATTGTCGTACACAGCGTGGCTGAGTTGCCCTCAGCTGTAGTCGTGTTTGAAATCCCTCTGAAAATTTTCAGCCCTGCACTCGTCGGCGCCCAATTGGTACAGTGCCATGGGTTTTTCATCAAGCATTAGCCTGCATCAGTTAACTGCCGGTGCCTTAGAGGCCAGTTACTCCATTGCCGTGGCTTGCCCACCTCGATGGTTATTATCAACCCTTTCGCACTCGTCGCGCCATTATTTTGCAGGCAAGACGCCTTGGACAAACAAACATACAGGTCCCCCGGAGCGGCAGATGCTCCCGGTGCCTTAGAGGCCAGTTACTTCATTGCCGTGTTTTGCTAGCTCAATGGTTATTATCAACCCTTTCGCGTTTGTCGTTCCATTATTGTGCAGGCAGGATGCCTTGTACAAACAAACACACAGGCCCCTTGGAGCAGCAGCTGCTCCAGTGTTTTTGCAAACGATCTACTGGCTATTCAGGGTGCTGAAGCGGCTTTGCGTCATTGTGCATCTTGGGATTCCAGCCTATGACGGCACTTCCAAGAAGTATCCTGGGCATGTCGCGGGCCTACTTTTCATTTTATGAAGAATAACAGCCATGGCCAGCGAAGTCGGTGCCGTGCTGGCGAGAGAACAAGCGCCTCAGCAGGGTCGTCTTTGCGTAGGGAAATGGCTATGATACCAGAAGGTGGCGTCAGAAGAAACTGTTTACTAGTTAGCCTGCACTGTGGTGCAACAAGCTTTTTGGAATGGGCAGCTTTTATCTCCAGTAGTGTCAGGAACTTCGCTGGAGTAATGGAGCTCCAGCTACTCATGGAAGACGACGGTCCCTTTTTTGTCTGCATCATTGGGGGGAAACTGGCCTTAGTGCAGCTGTAATAAAGCCTTCAGACTCTCCTGGGCAGTAATGGCTCAACGTGGAGTCTGGCACAGCAGCTCAAGGCTTGGGTGCTGCCTTGCAGCAGCTCGACGAGCGAAGGTATCCCCGCCCTACTTGGTTCTCTCGACATACTCCTCCTTCAAGCCAACGCAAATACAATTGCATAAAATATAGAGCTATTGCAGTAGTTTGGGCTCTGGAGCGTTTTTGTGTATTTATAGAAGGCTCAAAACTCTCGTGAACGCGAGCCAGAGCTCCCTTGGCTGGCTTTAAAACCCAGCGGGAAAGCCGCCGTGCTTTGCGCGCAAAACCTTGTTCAAAGAAAAGCGACTGTTAAATGCAGCACTCTCTTCAGGCTTAGCAGGTCGACGACGCGTAATGTGGTCCCCCAAGCTGGAGTGCAACCCAAAAGGAGATGCCTTGCTTCTTCCTTGACTCGCCGCTTTTGTCAGCAGACAAAATTCTGCAGATGATCTTACTGATGAGTAAGCCGTTTTAACTAAGGCATAAATACGTCTCGTGGTCAATGGTGCAGAAACCATGAAAGAACTGTCTCCCGACCTACTGGGCCTGGTGAATTGATTCAGGCTTTGTGCATATAGGCCGAGCTGTCCTCCAGATAATTTCATGATAATAAACACCTAGGCAACCTGCGCCAGAAGGACTGCATTTCGACAGTGTATTCGTAGAATTTTAAGGCATACATGGAGCTCTGCAGCACATCTCTGGACTGGCATGGCAGATTGTGCAATTTGCATGGCAACGATTGATGAGGTAGGAGTCGGAGCAGTCGCTACAGTGCATGTTTCACTAAATAAAAAAGCTACTATACCCAAGAAATTGCATCTATTGGAACAGAAAGTCCATTACCAGGTCCCGTGAGAGCTACATTGCGGGCAGCATAACACACGACGTGAGAAGCTTTCCAGCCGGTACGAAATGTTGCGCTTGTGCAAAGAAGCGGCATCAAGCCGTCCTGGGAGCATTGTCTTGGTGAGGGCAGTGGGCATTTTCGAGCCGTGATGCCCCCACTTCCTGCCTTGCTATGGGTCCCCAGCTATCCCTGTGCTGCCCCTTGGCAGGAAGTTATTGGCACTGGCAGTGGCTGATCCACTTTTCTGACATAACGGTTCCGAGACTCTTCGGAATTTCTAACTTTTTGTGACGCTTAGAGACCCGTAGAGCTTAGAGACCCTGAGAGCCTGTATGTTAAACGCTGTATTGCAAAAAGAAACTCACCGACGGGATGCAAGGCAACACGCTGGCATTAGAACAAAATACACTTGAACAGAGAACTATAATAGAGGGCGTTTTAGGTAGATAATACCGTGAAAACAATATCAGATGCGATCGAGCAGGCAGGGCACCCGCATAGACAAGCCGTGGAGTGAAGAATGTTAGGAAGCTTTCAAGTCCCCACAGAAAGTCCAATGAAGAATGCATCTGTAAAACTGTGAAAAAAGTTAAAGAGTGTTGTGTCTCGGAAAAAGTGCAGCAAACAAAGGCAGTGCTGATTGGTTACCTGGCTACGGAGTTTCTGGCTGCAGCTCTAGGGCTCTCTGAAGTGAGCGGCCAAGCCACGATGAGACAACGGGCTTCAACTCTAATAATCTAAAGCAAGTTTTAGCGATTTGCGACTCTAAGATGGCAAAGTATATACTTAACCCCCTTCTGCCCGAGAATGTGCCGGCAGTACAGTTTTTCTCAGATATGCTCATCCGTGGAGCCGCTCAATTCAAGGAGGCTCTCTTCAATGGCAATCCAATAGCTGTTGCAACAGTGTAAGCTTCCATGCGACTAAAGAACTGCGCGCAATTTGTGCCGAATTATTTCTGGTTACTATTGCTCCCAGTTCGGGGACCTATGCCATTGCAGAGGCGTGGCGGCGGCTTGTCGTCGTCCACAGTAATGTCTGACTCTATCCAGGTCATTGTCATGAAATTTCACCAGCTGCATGGTGCAGTTAAAGTTGGGCACACGTGCTCGGATGTGAAGTATAAAGCAGGACTGCGTCGCTCGGATACTTTCTCTGGAATATTCTGCGTGAGACGCTCATCTGCATGCGTGCCTTGGTACGTCCTTTTCCGCAGGGGTGTTATTGCGTTCCTTCTTATAACATTGGCTGCGCGATGTAAGTATGCGGTCCGGTCATCATTTCCAGATAGCAAGGTAAGCGCTTCACTGAGAGCGCGTGTGGGGCTGTCAGTACGTTGATATTTGCAGTTGCTCCTACGGAAACTCAACCTCTGACGCAGAGTTCATGAGTGTACTTTGTCATTGTTCACTTCAGCAGAGCACAAGCAGGCGTCGCCACAGAGCTCCCGTGGGATCAAGTAACTCTCCTACGAAGCAAACCGCTTCAACAACTCCGCCAGCGCAGCCCAAGAAGCAGCCCAAAAAGATAGAATGCGAAACAGCAGCTTCATCGAACGCGTCTGTTGCGAAGACAAAGGAAGAATCACAACCGAACCCTCTGCAATTAAACGAGCAGCCTGAAGACGACGGTGGAGACTGGCTCGTTGTTGCTAGCAAGAAGAAGCCTAGACCGAAGAAGGCTTAAGCTGGTGCCGTTGTCAGTGGATGCGGGCATGGAATCTCAGATCGCAAGTCGTGCTGTGCCGTTTCCCATAATCATCGAGGACTCTTACTGTGTCCCTTTTTTCAGTTCAGCTGAGGAGCGAGAATGCAGGCTTGCGTACAGAGCAAGCAAAGTCTCATTTGCCATGCGCAACAGACGCAATCACAGCGCACAGTGCAATAGCGTACTTCTGTGATAAAGATACAAGTTTTTCGGACTGCCCGCAACGACGAAGTGCGCACTTTGTCGGACGTAGGTTGCATTTTTGCAGCCGTTCGCCTATCTTCCGTCCCTTGTTCTCGCTTTTGAGACTTTACACCGTGAACAGCTACCCTCTGTATATGAATTCATATTTTAGCTGTTCCCAGATGATCTCGGTAGCGGATCTTTCTGTAACCGGGCACGTGGATGCGAGGGGCTTTTGAGGATGCTCATCCCCGTCGGCAGGTAAGGGTGCTGGTTTGTCAGCCCCTGCACAGACCTTAAGAATTCGCTTCTAATTCATCTCAAGACGAATGCCTGCGCAGCAGGCCTAAAACATAGGGAGTGGGGGTTTTGACGCAACTGCTACTAACTTAAAGGAAAGTTTCCCAGGGTGGTTATTACTGAGAGCCCTAAGCATCACCCTTTGTAAGCGTGCGCACCTGAAGGTTCCGTACTTTTTTAGCTGGCGGTCCTCACTGCAGGGACAAGGGAGAAGACTTCTTTCGTGTATTGGGAGATTGCACACATTTGCTTTGGCCGTGCGAATATATGGAAAGTATCCGAACTAGGCCCCTGGATGTGTTGTTTCCTGCGGCTTCCCCGGGAATACCCCGCTAGTTTGTGTTCTTGTGATTCGGTCATTGTACTGTGTTCTGTTGCCGTGCCTCTATCAAGCTGGTTGTATCCAGCCAAATATTCTAGCATTCTCCGAACAAGTCGCTCTCCAGGAGTTCGTGTCTGTAAGGCCACGACAGAGCCCGCTCTCATGGATGGATTGCTTACCTGCTATACCCTAGGTGAAAGCCGACTGCTCATCCGCCTATCCAACGTCAGTAGCCGTCCAACCATCTGCAATAGCTGCAAACTCGCTGCAAATTGTTTCGTTCACGTTCTCGCTTTCCACATTCTGTCCTCCGACGTGTGTAACTCCGCTCTATCTGATCGGACGGGAAACGAACTCCGTTCATGAGCTCACGTGCCCATTCGCTTTTCGTCTAGTCTTCGTGCGAACGCGTCTTCTTGCACGCTGATATTTCAATCATGCATGTGAAGTGTGGTTCCGGTTATTGTACTGACCTGGAGGTTTTGTATACGCCAACTACGAGAACTACGAGCTCAAAGCTTAATAGTGGGGAACTGCACGCTCCCGAGACATGCTACGACGTTTCCGAGACATGCTGCGGGCTGCTCACCTCGGATCCCCGGGAACTGAAGACGCAAAACTACTCTATAACTGGGATTGAAAAAGAAAAATGTCATATTATCTAATATTCCACAGCTTGGCATGGCGAGCTGCCATTTCTATGACGCTGGCCACATCGAATCGCTGGACCGGAAGAAGGAACACCGTGGAGTCACCGCACCAGCCAAAGTCTCCCCTTGACTTCGCTGAATGAGTAAGCTGTTATTTTAAGCGGTTGTCGAAGCTCGTGATTATTATTTAGTATACGAACATGATATTTCGCAACCTACCCGCCTCACTGGGTAACGGGGCTGGAGGCCACCTCAGAGCTGCTGTGCGCTGTAGAACACTGAAATAAAAACAGCAAACGGTTTACCAAGGAGACTCGTTGTGGATTATTGACGTTGAACACTACTTTGCCTAACTTTTTGTTTCTTTTGTGTGGTTAGTGGTCCCGTTTTCCGCCGTGGGGCGCGTTCACAAGCTCCGCCCATTGCTTGATGGGCATGTTGCTTATTTGAAGGCGCGCTTACTTTTGATCAAAAGCAAGTTGAGTAGCTGCGCTGCGGCAGATATATTTGAAGCTCAAGGCTGGCTCTCAAAGAGCTTTCACGGCCGCGACGACAGCTCAACAATAGGGCGAAAGACGAAACACTTGAGGCTGCGGACGATCGAAGGTTGCTGTTCTAGTCTGTGGAGCCTACAATACAGCCATGGTGGGTTCCGTACCTCTCAGCAACGCTGCAACTTTTTATTTGGATAAGGGAGAAGTGGATACTTCGTCTTTATCTCGGTGGACCGCCGCAAGTGCGAAAAAGTCGTGGACATTTTCTTCTTTTGCAGGGGAAGGCAAAGAAGACGCGCAAATTTGCCGCAGTTAAACGGACAATCAGTCCAAAGGATCAAAGGCTGTAGGACATAACTCTAACTGCCGTCTGGCATCTCCTAAGGAAGCCATCACATGGTATTCTTCCCCACGAGACGGTATATTCCCATGGCTTAGCTGCATATCTCCTGCTTCAGGCAAAAAAAAGAGGCGAAGAAGCAAGAGAAGCGAAGGGAAAGAGAAACTGCTTTAAAGGAACAGTGAGAAAGCACTTTGACCATTAACTATATTGGCCGAGTCTCCTTTCATCTCAAATCTATGAATACGCCAGTACCACGATTTGTAAGGGGGCTACAGCGCAGACGCATGCCGCACGTATGTATTCGACTTTGCAGCGTACAGCATAACCCTTCCCAATTCTTCAGTTATAACACAAACCTGGTGCCTCCCTACCAGGTGCTTGTGGACACTAACTTCATCAACGGAGCCATCCAGACCAAACAAGACGTTTTACAGGGTCTCATTACTTGCCTCGTAGCAAAGTGTAAGCAAGCCTGGACTTGTGGGGTAGCGCGTCACGTCGCACGAATACGAGCGCCAAATAGAAGAGCAGGTAGAACTGCACACGTTGCATCATCATCTAGGGACCCGTATTCTCAGAAGCAGTTCTTTTGTGTTCCTCCTTCAGGCGATGTATGTGTGACGGACTGTGTAGTAGCTGAGCTGGAAAAGCTTGGCCACAGGTACCGTTTAGCCCTCCATCTGGCAAAGGATCCGCGTATTAAAAGACTTAAGTGCTTGCACGCCGGTACTTACGCTGATGACTGCATCGTGCAGAGAGTTACGGAGGTGCGTCTGCGCCAGGCCCGTCAGGTCCAGCGGGTGCATAGGACTACCATGTGTGAGTTGTCGAAAAACTGATGCTGCTTTGGCTTGTCTGCTCAGCATAAGTGTTATTTGGTGGCAACAAATGATAAAGATTTGAAGCGCCGCATTCGGAAAATTCCAGGAGTGCCCATTGTATACCTGAAGGGACGGAGGTTCGCCGTAGAACGCCTACCTGAAGCGATCACTGCGCTGCCGGCTTCCAAGTCGGCGATTTCGAAGATATGAACGCTGAATAAGCCAGAAAGTTTCGTTTGCCGATGGGATGAGCAGGCCACTTGGGTGGCTGGTATCTAGTCAATGCGCATCGCTCAATCCGGCCTTTTTTTTTCAAACTTTTACGCCTGTGGCCCCTCGTTCATTGAGGGAGAAGTGCTTCGCTAAGTACTTCGTTTTGGTTTAGCGTTAACTGATAGATTGGCAATCTTACATTTTACCCATGCCCTCCAAGAGGAACAGCACAAACAGCGAGTTTTTCCGCCGGTAAGTTGCGCAGCAGTATTCGCTTTCTTTGACCAAATCAATGCAGGCAAGCCATGGAATTAGCCGCTCAAAACGCATTGCCCCAGTCTGCCTTCAAAGGACCTTTTGCGAGTATGGGACTGGGCCAAAAAACTGGTGCGTACCATGCGGCTTTTGTGCGATAGCATTGCAATACAAACCCAGAACATAGCACGAAAATTGCAGCAATCATGGCAAACGACATCACTGCTAAGTGCTTTCGCCACCGTACTTCTGACTGTAGCACTTTGGTATAATTTGGGCCACTCTTTGCAGTGCCACTCTCGCACGCGGGCCGAAGTTCTGACTGCTCCACGAAACGAGGAAAACGCACTAGGAGCAGAACGGCACAGGACGCTAACGTTGAGCAACAAGAAATAAGTAGTCCCTCCAACAGATATTGCGCCCTGGAAGTTGGCGCCAACACTAAATACCGCATGCTCACCTCGTCGTAACCCAAAAGCGGGACGGAGTGGATCACGCTAAAGATTAAGCCGCCAGTGCACAGCGTGTACGCAACCACACCACCTACCGTCACTATCCACTGATTTCTTCGGAGCAACGGAACTCCCTTCACTATCAACCACCAAATCAATAGCAGCAATGACGGGAACAAGACTAGCAATATATTTTTTGTTTCCTGCTCATGCTGCTTGTTGCCACGCTCGCCCTTCAATTGCCTGCATACATATACACCACAAGCTAAGGTCTTCGACAAACTCTCCACGTTCAGGGTGTGCGACAGCCGACGCGAATGTCGGCAGGCAGATAAATTAACTAGGGAAGCCCAGATTTTCAAAGATGCAGGCAAGGTGAAGAGGCGCGTGCCTTTTTGTGCGAGAATTAACCCATTCAAGGAGGCGTTGTTCAACTGGTGCTTCGTTCTTGCGGCGTCGCAGAAGAAGCATGTGCTTCTGTGGCAAGGCAAAAAAATGCATTTTTCCGTGAATATTGTCTCGCTTCTGTTGCAGAAGGAGCTCCCTTAACTTTGCATCTTCATCGTCATCCGCCTCCACCGCAAGTGCACTGTCGAAAAAATCCGCTGCTATTATTCGGCGGAGTGCAGTGTGGAGGCTGTCTTCGGAGGTGAGCTGAGGAGAAAGCACTGGTCCTGCAGCACACGAGCTGGTGGCTTTAACTCTGCAGTCACGAGAGGAGTCGTGGACCGCTGTGGGGGCCAGGTATATCACGATAGGGAGCTGCATTGCGGGATGAATGGCAGATATTGCAGCTCCATCTCGCATGCCAACATTAACAATGGCGAAGAAAACAGGTAGTAAGTCCTCATTCCCTGGTGAGGAATCTGCACGGCCAGAACAAGCATAAGAAAGGAACAGAAAACAAAAGCACGACGGTGAGCAGCACCTCAGCCCTACAGCCGGGCCTTTAGCTGAGGCCAAGGCTGAAGAACTCGGCGAAAAATATTAAAGCAAACGTGCTCACAAGTGAACCTACCTGTTAACTTGTAGGCTTTCGACACGTTGCGGAATGCCGCAAGAGCACCCGCACAGTCCTTGCACTGGCTGCTGAGACGTTGAGCGATCTCATCAGTGCGCTTCTCAACGAAAGTGAACAGGACGAACATATGGTATGGGCGTGGCCCTCCGACACTGTCCAGAGGAACCTCTACAATTTGACTTGGGTCTAAGGGCGCACTAAAGCGGTGCAACGGCATTCGTTTAACGTCGTGGGCTGTCGCCTCCACATTGGAAAGCAAAAGGGCGTGGCTTAGGTAGATGGGGTATTGAAGCTCAATTAATCCCTCGTCAGAGGATTGGCGAGCTCGTAATAAATCATGCATTGCACGGATCGAGCCGTACCTACCACCACGTTTCTCATGCGCACTTGCCGTGTGGAATTTTTGTTTATAAGGCAACGTGTCCGCCCTCGCTCCATTCTGCAGACGTTTCGTACCACTACCCTGGAGTGGAAGTTTGTCTTGAGGCCCTCCAGTAGGCAACACGCCAGATTCCCTAGTTGCAGATGCTGCTAAACCCCAACAGCTCGTAACCCAAATGGACAACGCCAGGAGTCGCCACATGGTCCAGTGAGACAGCAACAACCTCATAATTCTTAGGCCCTGTAAAAGGCTCCCTTGAATGCGATGGTGTCTTGGACCAATTCCTTTCACCTCCTGTTTTCTTTGCCGCGAAGGAAGACGGGATAGGGCCAGCTTACAAGCGCCATTCCGTCTACTCCCGCAAGGTGCTTCATGAGAAGAGCACGAACTCAAGAAATTTTTGATGCTGAAATAGCCGTTAGAGATTGTTTTTAACCGTTATTTATACTTCAAAGGTTCTTTCTCCACCCTCGGATGAACGGCCCAGGCGCCGCCGACAGGCGGCAAACAAGTGTGTCAAAAAGCGCAGAGGCGCTACAGGTACAGCTTTTTTCTTCCATCAAATATTTCTTAACTTGAGTTTTGGTAGTTTCTCTGGCCGTCGTTAGAACCAAAGGCTCACTGTACAAAGCCCCAAAGGCTGGCGCATCCTGTGCCTAATCAAAAGTAAGCAAGCAAGCCAACTTGCAACTAGCGTCGTCACAAGAAATCATCATGCTGTAGATTAATTGCGATACACATAGGTTACTGGAGCCAGTAGACACATCATCGGGCGGATTTGAAGCTTTACTCTGAATGGTTGTCCCGTAGTATGCTCCAGCGAGACCCAGTAGGTGAGAGGGACTCGAGGCAACGCAGCCACGTGCACCTCCCACACACCGACGTGGTAAGTAATGTGTTACAGTGGCCACCACAGTCATGCGCGGAAGAACAGGTACAGTACATGATAAAGGCAGTTGCTGGGATGCTGCCCTGCTAGAGTGAGGGAGGGGGAACGCGCTTGAAGAGTTAATGGAAAGCTACGAATGCCTTTCTCTACTGTTGCTTTGTAATGTTTGTGATTTACTGGCATGGGGAAGGAGAAACCGTGGAGCAAACGGCCCACGAATTCGGATTTGTTTGAAGCCTGGTCTAAGCGATCAGCGTACTACCTCTTGCAGCTTGCTCAGTTTCGCTCTCGATTTGCATAAGCAACATAAAGTGCTCCACTGACTGCAAAGTATAAGCTAAGCCACACCATGTCCTGCTGCGCTGCCCACGTCTACCGGCTCCTCCAGACAGACTTCGTAGTATCAGAGAAAACATTCGTATTCACCACAAATTTTACAGCGCGATGTTTACAATGTCTGCAGGCTTCTCCCTCCTATTATGTTTTGCATTGTTTGCCATCTAGTTAGCGCTCAGGAGCCATCACTAGCTTTGGCTGTGCAAGCAAGTTCACTGTACCCAGTCTGGCGCTGGCTGACGGTTCACGAGCACATCCCTTCTCCAGACGCTCTATTCCTCAACGTTGACGGTTTACAAGCACAGCATTCGGATTTCGATTTTACATTTGCATATGAGAGAAACCTGCCCATCAATTTGAAGTCGCCTTTTGTACTCGTTTGTGACGAAGTACACTTGCGGCACTCAGTATTGCATATACGTGCTTGGATCGAAGGATGCAAAAGTATGCAAATAGCCGCACACCCGAGAGCATCTCACTCTATAGAAATTCCCGCAGTCTCGTTTTTATTACGCAAAGGTGCAGTTTTAGATAGCATCACAGTGAGGACCATTAGGAACGCGCCCTACTCTAGTTTAGCATCACCAACTTGTTTCTCTTAATTTGTTAGCGCCGGAGGTACTGCCTGCTGCGCAAAAGCGGAGCCTCAGTTCTCGAGCTTTTCTAGAGGGCGCGTGTTAGCTCAAAAAGTATAACTGAATCCCTTAAGGACTAAAGGTACTAGCAATCAGCCTGAAATCCGCCCGAAGTTTGCCCCTGCAGTTTTGTTGCTGTCATAAGCGTTGTTTCTCCTCGCGCCAAATCAAGGCAAACTTCACTAGAACCTAACCGTACATGTGCATTCTATCCGCAAATAGGCACGGCAATTCCGTAAGGCTTCTTCGAAGAATTTTCTCCGCGGACTGCGAAGTAACACTACCCTCCGGTTGCGTCGCACAAACATACATACCCAGTGGCCATGTGCGCCTAAGCGTCTTTGCTGTTACATGTCTCCGTACTCGCAAGCGCTACCGCTGCTGCTACCATATTCTGCTTCGGTGTTGCCGCAGCCTGGAACGTAACGGGAATGATGACACAAACGCCTAAGACCTCGCGCATTTTTGGGGCTTTCCTTAACTAATCTCAGTAAATCTGAGGATGCAACACTTCTCCTAGAAGCTATTTCTTATCGACACCGACGGGCATAGTTCATCGGCAGCTTCATAATGGAGAAAGAAGAAATTGCCAAGGGCACATGTCATTAATCGTGATTCCAGAAACCATGAATTCACAAGATGCTACATGACCCACCAATGGCATTTGTTGGCTATCAAGCAGAAGCGGTTAGGCGACGGCGAACTGCACAGTTGAAGAGCAGGAAGTGCTGTAAGTGGAAATCAGTTGCAATATGCATTTGTGTGACTAGAGAACTCCATTTGTCCTAGCTTTGGCGCCTTACGTCTGGTCACAATGAGTCATTGAGCTGAGACGAAAAAAGGCAGATATCTCCTCAGTCCCTGCAAGGAGTCAATTCTTCCATTTAATACAACTGTGCGCCAAAGTCTCTGTCGCATTTTGCTGTAGCTTGAGCTGTGTGAGTTAGCGTCTTGTAGACGATAGCTCAGAAACGCTCACTGCAATTTACCCTTCCCTCTTACAACCCAAATTCCTGGAAGACATAAGCTCAGGTACACGACGCCTAGGGAGAAAGGGCCGTAGAATGGCAACGTAAACCAACATTATTACCACTGCCATAAACAAAAGCACCTGATGCACGCATCAGTTCCGTATTCATATGCATATTCTTGAATCGCAGAACGTTGCAGCTCGTAACTTCGAACTTGTAAGTAGGATTGAACCTTGCTGTGCATGGATGCGTTAATAACGACGTTTTAACAAGGACTTTTATTCAGTTTTTTCCTACTGTGTGGATGCGTGCGCGTACAGCCAGCATTCCAGCAGCAAGTCGTTTGAAGCATCTGCAGCAGCATTCTCAGGCAATTGGCTTTCGTACGAAACGCACAGAAAAATATCTACATGGTTTCAGAAGTATCACAGGTACTGCTCGCAGTAATGATACAATTTATGACACGTCGGAAGAAAAATATTGAAGCTATTCAGAACTGGGATCCATCAAAAAAGGCAGAAAGCTTCTGGGTCTTCCAGCTTGAAAGCGTTTCTAAGCATAAGCTTTGCAAAACTAGGCAAGAGTAGCAGCTGTCTTAAGTCCGCACATGACCAGTAAAAAGGAAGACGTCATCATCCCTGCAACTACGTAGTTCCCAGTGTGTCGTCTAAGGTCCTTATGTCATGCGTTTGATATGCCCGACCGCCTTCAGGACCGATTCACATGAAGGTTCCAAAAGCACGTTCCGTACTGCGTAAGAATCAGCCATGCACATTAACTGTGTGGCACTGCCAGCCGCCCCAGTCCCTACAGAACATTGCGACACACTCAAAGCAGAAAAAATGATCAGTCAGCCCAACTGCATTGTGATTTGACTGTTCGGAGGGGTATATACTTAGATGATTTGTACCAGAAGCAGCCCGTTTGCTGCCTGGGTCGAGGGCATCACCACCTTCGTCACCAAGAAAAAGTGTGCTTCTGTTTCTGCAAATTTACCACAGACTCAACGGAGCCGAAATGAGCTCAAGAACCACAAGGCAGTCCATCGTCTGCATGCTTAGCAACAAGTTGCACGGTCTTCCATACTGCCGCACGCTTTCTAACAGTTGGTTCGAAAACATAGCGCTTTAATTAGCCTGAGCAGCAGGGCGATGGGTTAAGTGTCTGATGCGTACTGTTTCGTGTCTAATGGAACCGGAAGGCCTTTAAGCTTCCTCTGAGCCTTCTCGAGTTGAATTTTTAGCCGTGTTACTTGGGCAATGCGCCTTTCCCTTTCCATTAGTGCAAGGTATCGGGAATCACGGGCGTTACGGGCTGCCGCCTCCAGTCCCCTTTTAAGCTCATCGTAGTCCACTTGCTCTCTAACAGCCGCTTCTTCCTTATCAGCAGATTCCTGGGCTTTGCTCATCAATGCTTGCTTGAGAACCTGATTCTCTCTGTTTAACTTTTCATGCTCACATTGGAGTTGCTGAAGCTGTTGCTGAAGCACTCGCTGCATTTCTTGGAGCTTTCTGACAAGCTTCGCGCTGTGTCCGGGCACCTCCACTGTTCCGTCTTGGGACCGTACAGTGACTTCTTGCCCTTCGGTGCTCTCCTTTGAAACATTGTTCCCCATAATCAACGCATTGCTGCTCGCTACGGGCTTCTGTACCTTCCAAAGTACACAGACGCAATAACACATGACTGTTGTCCACAAGTTCCAGCCAGAAAGCAACTCTCCAACGAAAGGTACATCTCGCTACTTCGTAGTACACTTTCAAGACAAGCCACTCGTTGCTTCAACTCACTTCGGAAGCATCAGCAGAAATGCTCTCTTTTATCAAATTTAGGTCGGACTCGGAGGCCGTCTAACACGCAGTTAAGGTAAACAACAGCAAAAACAAAAAAGCCTTTCACGCATGCTCTAGGCTCATTAGAAACACCATCTGAAATGCCTCATATCTAGTTACAACACCCTCGTATTTGCTTCACACAAACAAGGCCTAGTTAGAAGGGAGGTCGCATCGATGTCACGCTAAATATTAGCCAGGTGCAGTCTCAAGGATGACTGATAACGGCAACATGGGAAACAGAAGCAGCAAGCAAGCACAGAATTCGCCCAAGATCCGCGCACTTCCCACTGGTCGAACACGCTTACGTTCCTCACGATCAACGCCCGCAGCTTGCCAGGTGAACCAAGCCGAAGCAGCGGCTCCGCCTTCTCTGCCTTTTCTTGAAGCTCCCGCAGACTCTTCCGCAAGTTCTCTAACTCCGCA
>NW_013651716.1:5865-22316 GCF_000499385.1 Eimeria necatrix | reverse complement strand
AAAACTAAATCTCGATTAGTCTGCGGACGCCAGGGCCACATGCGTCTGTCCACGACACTTCGGCAACGCGCGACGTTCCTCTTCAGACACAGCCCACAGCGAACTTTTGATCGCACGCCGTCACAACAACGGCATACTTTGAAACACTGACAATCAACGCCAGCGTCCTTTTGTTGTTGGTTGAAAGGAAACTGCTGCAAGAAGGAGCGCAACAAGGAACGTTTACGCAGAATGCCCTGGCGCAAATGTGTATTTGTAGCCGTTCTCTCTGGTTGGCTGGAAGCATCTCGTGTTTTGCTGAAATGCATGAGGCACGGAAAAAAACGCAAGTAATTCATGTTATTCAGGCTCAGCCTCCAACAAAGGTTCAATTGCAAAAATAGTCTGCAGTTGCCCATGAACATCAGCGTTTCAATAAGTCTGATGGACCTTTAACGCGACAAACAGACCTGTAACAACTGGAAGATGCACTGCGTCTAACGAGCACTTTCACGTATGCTGCAGACTATATATAGCACAATACAACCACAAGCGAACACGAACCCCTTTTTTAATATATCAAAACAGGATTTTGATTTTCCCGTTCAAAGCAAGTTCTGCATGAATATGTCCACAATGCCTTGACTGTGAGCGTGCTGCACAAAGTGCGCATAGTGGTGTTCAACTTAGCACAGCCCCCCTCACTGCGAGCTTCTGGAAGAGCTGTAGTGATAAGAAACGCCTTTTGGGTTAAAGGCAGCAACAAACGCCGGCTTGAATGCAGAGAGTGCGTTGGAACGCTACATAAGTGCTCAGAGATTCTACTTCCCCGATGGATATTTGTTGCGTTTCATGAGTAAAGTGGCACTAACAAGTGCGATGAAAAATAAATTGATAGATGGATCTGACGGCATGATTTCAATGTAGCATTTCAAGCTGACGACAAGAACAGCGCGTCACACCACCTTGGAAGATTTAACTGATATGCCAGGCGCGAGGCAGGGCCACTGTCAGATTAAAGTACTGTAGGGGAGAAGAAAGGTGAATTGCAACATCTCGTGAAACATTCTGAAGGCAGCGCATGCTTTTGAGTATCGTAAATCGCGAAAAGGTGTTTTCACTTACTGTCTGTATCTCATGAGGTAGTAGGAGTCGTCTAGCAGACATATCGAGCAAAATAAGCATTCGAGCAAGCAAGACCCTGGTAAAGGTAGGACTTCGGAGACCCTGAAAGCACGAGTATGCTATGCTCTTTTTCCAGTAGTAAAATCCGTAAACACCACGCGGAAAATGGGTTGTGCGTTCCACTTAGATGAATAAGGGCTTATCCGACAGTGTGTGCATTGCGACAAGCAACGAGTCCATTATGCACAGATGCTACCAAAACAACTTCTTGTGAATCACATTAACAATACGTACGTACTAGACAAAACCATGGTAGCATTCATTTACGTTTTGCAAGCTGCCACAAGAGGTTAGGAGTAGCAGGACAAGGCGTAGATAAATAGTTTAATCCCCAGCCACTTTTAAAGTCATGGCATTAGCACCAAGAATTTGACAAGCCCCGGTGAACCACCTCAACAAAATCAACGAAATAAGGCCCTGTAGCGTCCGAGTGCTTTGACAGCAAGACGTTTGTGCAAGGCACAAAAAAAATCACGGTTAAGTCCATTTGAGGACACTTACCCAGCGGCGAAGACGTTCATCAGCGATTGGAAGGCTTCATGATCCAAAAATACATGCATAATCTGCAGGCTTTGAGAAACCGCCAAATGCTCACTTTCTAAAGGATCGTCCAGCGAACCAGCAAATGCAAATGCATAATCTGCAAGCTCTGAGACGCCGCCAAATGCCCACACTCTAAAGGATCGATCGCCCGGCGAACCAGCAGATGCCACTCCTGCGACATCGCACCAAACGCTGAGCGGATCCCGCCAAATGTTTAGTTTCATCACAAAGTTAGGCATCGCTGCTCACACGCAGCGCCGCGCTGTATACTGACAATATATCCCGTGCGCGTGGGCTTCGCTTGAAACAAAGAAATCGCTGGTGCATCGCACAGACAGAAAACATTCGGACGTGAACTGAGCAAGCTACCCTACGCGTGAGTAGTGGCTTGTTGCTATAAGCTCCAGAGATCCATTACGGCCTTTAACTTCATTCTTATTACTGTGAGACTGTTCATGGACGTTTTCTGCTACAGCATGTGCGTTTACGGTCAGACAAAGCATAGCAACGAAAGGACCGACCTACTAACTCTCCTATCCTTTTCAACAGATTTGGTACAGCTACGAAAAATGTAAAATACCCGCATCCACAGTCTCAGAAAAAACACCGACGCAGGCACCAATATGCCCAAAGTCCATCTTCCTTTAGACACACTTGGTGGAGCTATACATGTGGCATGCCCGTGTTTGCCCTTGAAACTTCGAAGGATGCCGCATAAGTTGATTTGAATGTACATGAGTCAGGCGTGAACCTACAGACCTGCGTGATTCTATGAACGGCTGGCGCTCAAACATAAATATACAGCACATCAATTTGCTAAAGCAGTTAGACGCTTTTGTACATTAGATTAAAAATGTGTCGACATAGTGCATGCACTGCACACATGCGTGATCAGCATGCCTCGCCAGCACATGTGTGTTTTCTACCACGTCTCAGCACATGCCTTATCGAGAGAATTACTTAAGCCGAAAAAACGCTGCATCTAACAGAATCTGAATCGATATTGCGTAGTTCGATATTTAAAACGAAAATCCTTGTGCCAAGGTCCGAATATTCTACCCTGTTGAGCGTAAACACGTACGATTCCTCGAACGTAAGTTCCCTACAGCTCTACATGCATAACGGATGACAGCATCCTTGTTGATTCGGCGGCGCATCTGTAGTTTCTGTGCAATTGTACAGTATAGCTGTGTAGTACGCGCAATGTAGGTAAAAAGTGCATTTGATCATTGTGAAATTCTTCGATCGCTTTCCCCGCATGACAGCATGACAGTCATTAATGTCGTTTGAGGGGCCTCGAAAGATTCCAAGCCGCGCCGGAACAATTCATAATTTTAGCCGTCGTTGCACGCCACGGCGTGGCAGACTGGCTGATACCAAAAGCTCCAAAAGCGCGTTTCATTTTTGACGGACTAACTGGGTTTCGCGACAAGAATGTACCACCTCGCAAAAAGCAGTAAATCCGAGTACGCTTTTCATATTCGTTTTCCTCACATCTATTTCCGGCATTAGGCACGTAACAAATGCTTACAAGCTGCAGGGAAACAATTGTGGTGCTTTGCATTTCTGTCGCTACAGATAGAAACGCAGGCGCAAATATCGGCACTGTAAGCAAAATGGCAATCTTGAATTCACCGCGCCCTCACCGACGATCTTCCTTTAAAGAGAAATATAATCAGAAATACGGGGTGCTTCTTATACGCCAGTACAAAGCCCCAGCAAATTTTCATCAGTAAGCCAACGCCGAATGAATGCGGAAGCAGAGATGCTTGCGAGCTGTGCGACTCTTCAAAATATCGTTATTGGTAATGTGACCGTAAACAAATAAAGCCAGCTCGGTACGTTATGTAGCCTGACCACCAGCCAAAAGTAGTTAGCGTGTAAACGTTTTATTTGTAGCCACAGTCGTGCACGTCGCTTTGCGAATTATTGTGGAGACCTCCGGCGCAAGCAGACAATGAAGATTTAGCTTCCACTCTCCTTGGACAGTTTAGTTTACGATGATTTGTCGTGTTTCCAAGGCGATACACTGAACTTTACTATTTTGTTCATCGTGAGGTTGGCTTCGACGAGTCGAGTAGAGGTATCAACTCTTTCTTTACTAAAGTATGTACGGGCTTACAAGATGCTGTAAACTGAATTTATCTGTTCGCCTTTAATATTTTGTTATGTTTATAATTCAATAAGAAGCAATCGTGTTTTTGTGTGTGCATTGGCTCGCTGAAAGAATTTTTGGGAGGCACTTAAGGTGTCAATCCATCAAGTGTTGCACAGGCTGAAGTTGGCGCAAGTGCCATTTCCCTGAAACGAAAAGCATGAGGAAGATGCAAACACACATATCAGCTTTCGTATTCTCAGACAGATGGATGGAAAACGGCCAATGGCGCGTCGCAGTATATATCTAAATAACTTTGTGGGGGGGGACGGGACACCTCAACCTCAACCACACAACGCAAGAATCTTTAAGCTCAGTGCAATTTTCCCTGAAGTTTTATGTCGGCCAAACTATCGACACAAGTGAAAGACAACAGTCCGACTCGCTTCATGCCCAAGTGTGTGGATTGTGGTTTCAAAAAAGGTGCCTGCCATATGCGGCAAAAATGCAGCATTCTAAGTTTCTGCGAACATTCCTTAGCGTACGCCATATGATACATGCACAATTCTACGCATATTCCGGTTGTAGGCATTTTCCTTGCCAATCATTTTTATCTCATGCAAAATTGTTGGCGGCGTCCTAGCCATGGTGTCTAAAATGTCGTGCGTAGCGACCATACATTGTCGTGTCGCGCGCTATGAAGTAACGGCCACATTCGCATTTTCCCTGTACGGGTTTCGAGATGCGTCAAGTTGTCAGGCTTGCCTGAAAGGGCTTCATGTTTTGAACTATGAGCATCACAGTTGCAGTGCACAACTGTGCATCCACGTGAGATGCCATATACAGCCGTAGATGTATTGCATCAGATTGACTTTGGCTAGCCCTTTTCCGTATACGTACCCACATAAACTTCTTGTATTTGCAGACAATGCCATAGCTTTAAAAATGATAGCTCAAGTTGTCGTTCTGCGAACACCACTAAAAGATTCCGAAAACTGCTTGCCGTACTATACACAACGTTCGCCGCAGCATTCATACACAGCGGATATGGTTTGCGCGAAAACGAAGATTGCAAGACTTTCCCGTGATTTCACTGTTCTTGGAGCGAGCCCGTGCAAAGTGGTCAGACCAAGAAGGCGACCAGAGCTATTTTGAAAGTCGCGCTTAAGAGCGCGATGGCTTGCAAGTGCTGCAGGTGATTCCCAAAAGCTGCCCTTTCTTGTGAGCGATGATATATCAGATTTAGCATCGGGCGCTGTTGAGGCTTCCAGTCAGAGTAAGTGTAACGCGTAGCAGCAATCTGCAACTGTGTGATATAAACTGCCCCTGTATACACTAGCTTCAGTAGCATCTGGCTGCAAAAGATGCTAGGCATCTTTGAACGGTGCCAGCAGTCTCCTTATCATTGCTCAAATATTGTATCGTTATGTTCCGCCTTCTGATTCAATGTGTACATACATTGGACTCCAATATCGATCGGGATGGCACCAATACAATCATTTAGTCGACCATAATATCTACTAACTAACTCGGCTTCTTCCCACACTCCCCGCATGCGTTCACTGGCAGGCGACCGCGGCAAACCTAGCCAAAATGCTGTCTTCTTCAAAGTCAGATCTTTTGTGCATCCGCAGATTCTTTTGGCTCTTTTTCATTCAAAACATTAGAACTCGTCTCACGTCGCGTATATGAGGCCAAGTCTGAGTCTACGTACTGGCTGTACTCCAGGTGGAAAATTCTGCATTTCTCGCCAGAGCATGGGTGCTCATGATTGCCGCCTTGCATGTCAGCAACACATGTAATCAGCAGGAGCAGTAACCTATGCTACCTCGTCAGTCAAAGGAACCACAACAAAACCGTCATGCGCACCGCAACATTGGTTCAAGTAACATAATTTCTCACCATAACGAAAAGAACATACTGCCAACATTACAAAAAACAAGGGCAACGCGCAAATAATGTTCGCAGTAGTTACGATGAAAAAATGCAGTGAAAAAGACCACTCTGCAGCTTGTACATCCGTATTTCCTTCGTCTCCATCGGAAACATTCCTAGAAGTTGTGCGCCCTGCAAACGCCTACTACCTGCGAAAAGACATATTCGAATTATCGCAGTCTTCGTTGCTAACATTGAAGCACAGCTGCTCCTGCTGAGCCGGTAAAACGTCTCATCCACGATTTATTCGCAAATACGATACGTCAGCCACTGACTATCCCTCCGCGGGATTCCTATAGAGCCTCGAAAGGCATCAAATAATGCTTCGGTGAAACAGTTGCCGTAACGTAAGCATGAAATGAATCAGGAATCGCATCAAAAAAGGAAAAATATACTCTCAACAAGCCGTGTGCAGGGCACGAATCAGACTAGGACACAATTCTCACAAATTAAGCACGACAATATTTATAGCTCCGGATGTTTTATGGGCGCCAATAAATGCACGTCCTCATGGGAC
The DNA here is from genome assembly GCF_000499385.1 of Eimeria necatrix. NCBI lineage: Eukaryota > Apicomplexa > Conoidasida > Eucoccidiorida > Eimeriidae > Eimeria > Eimeria necatrix. Next base: position 16,062 of record NW_013651716.1, on the reverse strand, counting down.
CGCTCAGTTGCGCTCACTCCCTAGCAAATTGTTGCTTCTTAAGCTACGGACCTGATTCTTCGTGCTACGTTACATGCCAGATTAATAGCATAACGCACACTCCAAGGTCACGTTTGTAGCGGGCAATCGCCTCCACCTTGCTCCGAAAAAAATTATGATGTGGACTCTATCCTCAGGCGTCCACCTGGGTGGAGCATGGATACGCTGTGTCCTGCAGAAACCTCTTCTGCAGCACCTGCTTTCCGATATTGAGAAATCCTATGAAGACCGCAGTGCAACAGTTAAAATCGCTAACAAGCATATAATCAGGCACTTCTTGGTTGAGTCCACAAACGTGTGAAAGACACACGGTTGAACGCGATGACGCTGAGGATACCAGAAAGGTAATCGTTTTCCCATGCACAGTGTATTTGATCGTTCTACACCTTTCTTCTGCAGGTCAAAGCGTTTGCTCGACTATTAACTGGGGGTAGACTTCTCGAGTCTTCGCACCTTGATTTTAGAATTAGATGGTGCTTGTGTCCACATACTGGCTGCAGATATGCCGAAGCGCCTCTCCAGTACTGGACTGGTTGCCACCACGCGTCTGAATGTACCTCGGTAGGGCAAAAATGCAAGCAATTCGAATGCGCCAGCAGACGGCTGATACTCACCAACACTGTTAAAAACGTCACAAACCTAGTCACAGGCTTCCATGGCTACAGTCACAACGATTGTGCTGAGCCTGACCAACATATGGGCCTTCAGATCGGCTTATATATGCCTATTCAGCGTTTCAGTATGGATGCGTACTAGGCAGTACGCAAGAAACACGATGCAGGAATGCCTTGGCTTCTTGCAAGGTCTTGTGTCCCCCATTCGCAGCCAAATAGTACTGATTTGCAGAGCATTTTGAACACTTACGGGCTGTAACAAGAAAGTATTCAATTTTTAATTTCTCCTTACAGAGCAAATGGTTGCAGATGCTGATGAAGGCTGTAAAATGTCTCATTTGCAACTGACAGTCAATAAGACATCCAACCTCCTTGCTTGAAGACGATGCTCAAGCCGTCAAAAGCTTTGGCAGAACCTGAGCAGAACGACTGAAACACGTTTGGAACTTTTGTTTGCAAAAGCGGGGAGAATACACGTAGGATTGCAGCAAGAAACATTCTGGCAGCCTCTGCCTTTACACGGTCGCCGTATAACTCAGATAAAAGCCATTGAGAGGGCCACAAATGCCCCCCTGCTTTTAGGTTTGTCCCCACGGAAATAGTGTAGCAGCTGATCTCATGTTCCCGGGGCAAGTGAGAAGACAAAAAATTCTCAAACAGCTGTCGCCAAACGGAACATACTCCCTGAAAGTTCGTTTTTAATGGCATTTATTATTTTGAAAGCAACCACAAGACTTGGATTCCCCACGCGAAATTGACTAAAGCTGCGGTGAAGACATAATGCAAAAACAAAAACACCGCAATACATTCTGCCAGTTGTTCAAAGGTTTGGCTTCAGCCAGCATGGCCCCTCCGAAAGGCTTCCCGCTTCGTGCTGCCTACGTTGAAGTACATGACACGTACGCTGGTTGCATGCTTGTTTTGCGCGATAGTACCAAATAAAACGGCATCAACGAAACACAAAACCTTTACACAAACGGAGTACAAAATACGTTTGTCACGATTTTGCCGAAACTCCACAAAAGCTTGACAGAAGGACCTTTCCGCGCATCACTAGTAATGCCGCCTCCAAAATTACCGTCAAGGAAGCACAAAACGCCAAAATACCTTTTGCATACATAAACGCTTTTGGTGCTCCCCCACGCTTGACCGTACGAAGCGGATCAATTCCACAAATTTCTGCGCCACAGTATATTATAGCAGAGCTGTCAACACATACCGGCTGTCAACCACAGAGGCATCTTGGAATGGTTTCAACGGGCTCATGTGTTTTTGATTATGTTTTTGCATGCATGCCAGCAACCGAATTGTTGGCGCAAGATAAATACAGCATCAAAATGAAGCTACACTGGAAAACCATGCATGCTATCGTAGCACCTCACCACGACGAGATAAAATACTTGTTTAAGTACCGCGTCTCTAAGAGAGGCCGCAGTAATTTTAGGTGCTCAGGTACATCACTCTCGGTAAAAGTGCGAGCTGTCAAATCAACAACCATACATATTACTCGACTTCTCGTTATACAGCTATAGAATTCGCATACTGGAAGAAACCGCTTGCAACAGGGGCAAGCAGCCTTCGATTACGTTAATGATTTGCTTGCTCTCAACCCCCAATGAATTTCATCAGGAGCCCTCTGAATTCATACCGGCTGCGAAAAGGCAGTTTTGCAGGCTTAACTGTTTCCCCCCCCAGCTGTACTGGAATCCGAAAAATAAAAACCTTCATTTTTCGGTGCAAAGTCAAGAATATGTGCAAGTTGGCCAGACGCTGAGACACCTACGCCCTGATATATCACCGCTTCCAAGCACTGCAACTGCAATATGTTGTCAGCGCTAATGCTGCTAGCGCCTTTCTCAAAAGCTTCTTAACATACGTAAGCACTGCAAGCTATCTCGACCTTCGTCACAAGGTGTCTGCAGAATTTTTCCGGATATTATTGTTACTTTGGTGTTTCATCGGATATGCCAGCTCCACATCATATCACACGAAGGCGAGAAGCTAGCTTGGAGCATGAATGTACAGTGAAACGTCGCACAGATTAATCACTTCTTTTGTGCGAACTCCACGTGCAGGCGCCTTCTCGAGCACACAGCCAGCGCCTAGGCCACCACAGATCCATAAAGGGAGCTGACGGCAGCTGTTCTTGTAAGAATGCGCTGCGATGCCTTCTGCGGAGCGCGTGGAACAATAACATGTCGAGAAGTATATGACGAATTAAACAGTCATTTTGTCTGCAGAAGTATGTGGCGTACGCAGGTTTGCACGCGATATTGGCAAGTTTGTTTCCAAAGCTCCGCTGGTAAAGGCATCATGCTTGTGATCCTGCCATGCACCAACAAACCTCCATCATCTTAATCAAAAGAAAAAACCGGCGAAAGCGAAAAGCTAGCCTCCCAGTTATTTGAAGCGCATCTTGCACCATTGACTGAATATGCATGAGCATACTTCCTGTGGGCAGCACAAATACGTTATCAACACTAATCAGCGCATGTGTTCTTGCGATCACATATTTGCACCTACATCAGCAGGGCCATCGCTAGACGCACGCCGCACTCGACAGTGTCTATGAGTGGCGGTCAACTAAATTGTTGTGATAACCAAATTTTCATTCGCCAAGCAATATGTTTTTCCAGGATGAGGGGAAGACAACCCCTATAACTCACGGCCGCAGCGATTTCACATGATGAATTTGGTCTCGCTAGGTCAGCGTGTGGGGACGAGAAACAGCAAGCATATTTCTCCTCGAATACTCAGTACAGTTTCGCGCTTGTTGGGATTCATAAATGATTTCGGGTGGATACAGTGCGAGAAGTCCTGCCATCTTTCTTAACCGAAGCACACTGCGTTCTGCTGCACTCAAAACATACAAGCTGAGAACTCGTCTTATGGGAGCTTCCCTCCGCATTTCAGGAGATAGGCTCTTGCTGACAGTGCGAGCAGCACGCCTAGGCGGCAACCTGAGACTAGCGCATTTATTGATCATCATTTTTTGAAAAAGCGTTGAAAGATTGCTCAACGTAGCTATTAACATATTGGCCGCCACATGGATTTCAGCAACGTTCAAAGAGATCCTGTGCCACCGCAAGTGGAAAACACATCAGAGGGGCATGAAACATTTCGTCACGCAGATGCTTGTGCAAACTGTGCGTCCACTAGGATGCATTGCAAAACGCTACAAAGCTCATAAAGCAGCGCTTCAAAAGTCCTATATATCTGTGCGGAAATATTGACAAGAGCGTATGTATGCGACGAAGTGAAGAAACTAACAACACACAAACACTTACTCCCTGACAATCCACTAATTTTAGAGCAAGCAAACTAGATATGTGTATGGCATGCAAAAAGTAAGCTTCCCTGCCAACGCACTACGGAAACTTCTATGCAGAGCGAGAAGGCGCGTTAGCGGCTCAACAAGATGTCAAGACTGCTTCCAACTATCGCTTATTTATGCCGAGGTGCAAGGTGACAGCCAGATCGTTCACGTGGAACATCGTCACTTTCAACATCAAAACATCCTGCAGCATAGTGCAAATGAAAATCTTATGAATGAAAGCTGAAAGAGTAGCTTGCTGTCGAACGATCCATAGACAAATCATTAACTGTCTACCAAAGGTTTCATTGCCCTTATTCCTGGTAGATTGCGCAGCGGTGCTTCCTGCTGCAGCATGTATTTGCCACACTGAAGGCATACTCGCGAATAGCACGCAAAGCACCAAAGGCCCTACGGACACCTTCTTGAACACGCTCATGACGCACATACATCCGCACGACGATATTTGAACGGCTACAACACAATCAAGGGTCGAACGCACATGCAATTCTAGGACTTTTCTTGCCTGTATTGACATTCTTTGCGCTACCCGAAACAAACGTCCGACCAAATGAACACATAGGCTCTCTTACTCTTTGCACCATGATTCCTATATTACATATAGCATGCATCCCCATACTGGCTAACCCCACACAGATTTCTCCGCATGACTCTGCCTTGCTTCATGGACACAGGCAGCACAAACAGTGAGGCTAAAGGCGAAATTACCGATGTGGCAGTTACATAATGAGGGCAGTGGAAGGTAAACATCTAAAGCTTGAAGCGTCTAGCGACGCTCTACTGCATTATCGCTTTCAGCATTCATCGAACTGCAAATGCTTACAGGCTGCAATTCGAAATTCTGAATGCTCTCCGTTCTGCATTGCAGTGCAGCGCCAGGTGGGGTCAATGTGGCCATCACATGCAGGCTTCAGTTTCCCACAAATACATTATCGACCAACACAGATACACAGACTACCTCTCTAAACATGAGCCTGGCAATTAGGGCACATACTTAGGATTCACCACATGCAGAAATAGTCGGAAAGCACATCAAGCAGCAGCAAAAATTAATTTCGTCAGCCAGCTGTTTGTGCAAAACACAAAGCGTGAAAGACACTAGTCTCTGTTGTAAGTCACAAGCGGCAGCCCACATGTTGAATGACGCTGCAGCAGCCGAAAGCCGCTAGTCTTCATAAAGATGCAATAGTTTTACAACGCACGCAAGCTGGCTATCGATGGGGCTTACTCCCTAAAATAGTACTGGTCTCTCCAAAGCAAGCATCTACAGTGTTCCCCCAACGCGACACCGGCTACAGGCATTGTAAAACCATTACACAAGAGGGCACAGACAGAGCGACGCCACGTTATTTGTCCACCGTTATGACTGCAGTAGCAGCGGCAACTTCCGGGAATGCCAAAGTCCAACTATATTGCGCACAAGTAAAGTTTCGGGCTCCACAACTTCACAGATCTCGCAACATCGTGAAGGAGAGCACTTTGCCACAAACTGACCATGCTGGCCCCTGCCTGGGGAGTACGATGGTGACAAGACCAACTGCCGTCATGAAGAACTTGACTAGCCTGTGTCATTCCTCCAGCACTGTTCTCTGGGGCGTCCTACTGAAGAAAGTGCAATACTCTCAAACCGAAAGTATAGCAGGAGGAATAAAACATACGGACAAGATGCCTTGCCTGACATACTCGGCCTACGCGCAAACACACGCGACGTATGGACGCTTCCAAAAAAACCCAACATACCTTTTGAACGGTTTTACGCGCTGGTAGTCAACTAAGTATGTGTGAACTTACGTCCTTAGCGCAACAAAGGCATGTAAGCATCTAACGCCCGCACAATAGCTGGCTGGCTGGTAAATTACAGCGAACACCATGGGACCAACACCAAACATGCGGCGTCAAATGCAGAGTAGTGCGGACAATTAGTCTGAATGTTGCAGAGTTCGACACACCCAACGGCTTACGGGCTAAACGAACGCAGCTCTCCTTTTTTGTAGCCACACTTATGCACTGCGCAGCGAATCAGCCGAACCAGATTTGGTTAAAAATACACTTCAACTGGAATGTAGCGCCACCCTACTTACAGACAACCTTCCTTTAATGTGCTATTTGATTGCTTTCGAACACTGACATCCTTTCTCCCATTAGAGCGAATACTTCAAAAATTTTCAAACATTGACGCAATATAAATTAGATAAAGAAGTATATCAAACAGCAAAAATAACTTTTTACCGGGGCAGCCGCTCTTAAAAAGCTCAGGCCTACATAGGTCACGGTACAAGCCAGAAATGACAAGGGATGTTTCATGCGTTGTGAATCGCCCGGTCAGTTTGGTGACCAAGGATTTCAGGCATCTATGGTTCGTTGGAAGCTAAACGCTTCGCGTGAAACGACAAGCCGCAGGAGCGTACTCCCTGTAGCCAACCAGGACAAACATATGAGTTGCACTCCTATAGCAAAGACAGAACAAGACTCTGTACAAGCATTACAAAAAAAACACAATCAGCTGTGTATCACTTTTCCCATCAAGCAATGGGGTCCAGTAAATGATTTGCAAAGAGATGCGCGAGGGAGTAAGCGATATTCCTCACGCGTGAGATCTTGCGTTGCAGCATGCGACCTGCAAACAAAACGTCAGGCACACACTGTGCGTGGCGGCTCCCTACTGAATATTATCTGGGCACGTAGACAAAACACCGTTTCTGCATAACATTTATCGCATCTTCATGAAACGGCACAAAGACGCCAGCACTCGGGCACAGTTAGGCCAACTATGTGCATAACCAAGTGACACAAGCACGTTTGCAAACGGAAGATTTTCCGGAGAGCATAAGCTTCATCTTTATTCCTTCACCCACTTAGGCTTATTTTATACAGAGCCTATGCTGGACTGAAAATAGCGTGATTGTTTCTGCACATCTCGTAGCACGCCTTGTACATTATAAACAAGCCTGTAATTAACTTACTGGCTGAATGCCAAACAGAAAACATTCCACGAGCACATACGCGTTAGGAATCAATCCGTTGCAGTTTACCGAAAAATTGCATTAGTCGGACATATCAGCTATGAGCCTCAGCTATAGCGGTACAAACCGAAGACCATGAGATCTCACCTGCAAGTGAGATGGATAACTGCAAATCTGGACACACCAACGCCTGTCGACAAGCGCATTGTTGCACGGCTTTGTTCAAGAAATAATTCACAAGAGCACGTTGCGAAGACATTTATTGATGCTTGTAATCTTCAAGTTGTGTGTGATCCCGAAAAGTACTGTGATTTGGTGTATATCGAGGACATACAGGCTGCAGATGCATGTTTTTGTTCTTTCACAGCTTCCTCGCGCGCCAAAAGGACAAGGCAATGAAAGGAAATAACGCGGACACAGCAAAGCCGCTGCGCAACCTTTAGCACATTCACCGAACGCACTCTGCACTCCTGAATGATTGAATATCCAGGACCGTTATGAGAGGTCTCGCCTTGAACTAGACAACTGCGGGATATCTCTAATAACATCAATTAGTTTAAAAAGGCGAAACAAAGAAAAGCAAGGAACACTTTGCTTGCTAGACAATTTTATTGCCATGCTTCATGAAGTGTCCAAACCACTTTTGCCGTTAAGGGTTAAAAGCGTTCATCGCTCCGAGCGAATTGAATAATTTACACAACTCTATCGCCCATGATGCTTACTCCCTGGCAATCCATTGTTTTCTATGCGAGAAACTAGGTGCTACTCGGAGCACTAAGACTGCAAAAGATACATTCAGAACAAAGAGGAGGTACGCAAGTTTGTCAAAGTGTGCCAGTTCCGTTCAAAAGGCTGCTTGTCATATTTTTTGCGAAGAGGTGACGGACTAACGCTTGCTCACAACATCCGAATGGCAACAACGACATTTGTCTTCACGGCCGCGCACCAGCGTTTAGCCTACTTCGATTCTAAATGCCTTTGTGACGCTGCATAAGCCAGAATTTGGGTACAGGCCAAAATGGCAAGTCAGTTCCCCACTTTTCGCCCCACTCCGCGTGCATTTGAACAATACTGAAAACACGTACTCTTTGCAAACCACACATATATGCCAGCAAAGTATGTCGTTAGACGATGTTCAACCGAATTGACTTCTTAGCAGATATGTTAGCAGCAGGAACCTTAAACTAGGCCGCACACCGCAATGACCAGGCTACTACTCGGTAGCCAAGAAGCTGTCGCGAAGACTACCTACTCATTCCATTGCCCACAAATCTCACGCGAGCGGCACGCAACACTTTTGACGCCTCAAACCTGGAACAAAAACTCCAATCAGTGTGTAATGAAAGTCCCAGTGCCGCTTAATCCACTCCTGATCAGCCATCTCACCATGCACACCAACTTGTCGATATAGGTTCGTTGTGTCCATAATTCATCAAAGCACCTGGCGTCGACTATGAGTGGCGTGCATCGAGTATATTCATGGACTAGTGGCCATCGATTTTGAATTTTCCCTTCGAAACTCACAATTGCAAGCATTCACTGGCCCGCGAGAATTCAGCGTATTTCAGGTAGGCTCCCTCCATCAAACGAACCAGAGAGCGAAATGCAGTGCGAAGAAACATTTTGGAGCATCCGACCCACTAAGACACAGCTGGCAGACAGCTGCAAAGACCGTCGAGCAGCACCCAATGGCCGAACTCTTCACGCTCCAACGCCACCTGGAGAATTTATAAGAACACACCATACCAATACTGATTCCCTGACAGTATTGTTCAAATAATTTTTGCATGCCGTCCTGGAGGACGTAAATTCAGTCTGAATCCCTCTTGATGTGCTCAGGAGCACAAATATGACTGTAAAACCCTGGGGAAATTTACCTAGCCCCCTATTTCTCGTTTATTCAGCTAGCATTGCTCCCAACGTTATTCGGGTTGTTTTGGTCAACTTTTTTCGCATATAGTTCAATTGATCGCTACGCAGTAATGTTGAGGAAATGGGATGCGCCCTCAACAGTGCGTCTCTTGCGTGTAAACGCAAGACTTTCAGCACATTCGTCTCCCTGCTAGTAATGCTTCACATACGCAACACAGCATGCTTACAATGCAAACGCTCTCGCATCAAGGCTGTCGCTCCCCACAAACTGCTGACTGCTTTAAAGCCGAGCAATAATCGTGCAAAGATACATGCCAGGCCTGAGGCACGCGAGCTAATTGAAAGGATCCTATCCAAAATGAGTTCAACGTTTTCGGTTGACCCCCATTTTCAACTAGTCTTTGAGCGTGCAGTGGGAAGCAGTGGAGCTTTTTGTATGGCTCAGTATTTCCGTGCTTGTTGCAACGCAAGGCACCGATACTTCACAACCAGAGAAAGCTGATTTGACCAGGCTACCAAATGCTTTGTATAAGGATAATGTCATGAATTTTACTAAAATTGTCCTCTTTTCGCAAATAAGTTGGCTCCTCTAAAACACCTACAAGAGCCACATGGCGACTAGGATATTCAAAGGAATGTTGGACGTATGACTCACTGCGAGATTACATGGGACTTGACCAGTACCTGGCTACGCCATGGCGTTTGTCTATCGGAAAACTTTTGCACGACCTGCAGACCAGCTCAATCGTAAGAGCTAGAAATTCAGACAATTTGCTATGTACAGCCTACACTCGACAGAAATGAAAAAGTTAGAAAGTCCAACCCGATCATATTTGCTAATCGTTTACTCAGAGGTAAGCAATTCCTCTGCTATATTTTAGGCATCATGCCAAAAATTACCGTACACTTGCAGAAATACCAACGAAAGCAAAGACGAAAGCACCGTTATCAGCAAACAGCTCACGAGGCAGGAAGTCGGCATTGTCGTAGCCCAATACACCATTATTAGAAAGTAGCGGAGCAGAGTCACAGACATGTGTAGACACCAAAGCGATTTACCTCAAATAAAGGTGCTTTATCAACGACTACATGCAAGCATCTTTTTGGATGAGCGCGCTCTAAAGAGTACCACGTAGCGCCCATGTTTCGCTGGAGATCTGAGACAAATGGCTCTCAAGTGAAGCGTGCATATTGGCTGGGAAGGTGTCTTCTGCCAAACGAAAGCATAAGCAAGATTGATCCTTATCCTGGATGTCGAAAAACTATAGCCACCTCATATTTGCAGGCGGCGGGTAGCACTAGAGGCTTCGGACGCAAGTACAACTAAATCATTTTGAAATCAATCTTGCATATCCCCAATAGCACTTTTTAAAAC